>NW_008664467.1:110348-123325 GCF_000695815.1 Acanthisitta chloris | reverse complement strand
CATCCTACAGTAGATAAGTGTGTGCAGAATACTTTTCATCCCTGTTACATGCCTCAGGGTAATTATTTAGGTTTAGAATAGTGCTTATAAATGTATCTTTTGAATTCTGAAAGAATGACTAAAAGCTTTTATTACTTACGTCCAAAACATTAGGTATCACTACTGATGATAGAAGGGAACCTAAAATATCACTTAAGTATTTCCCAAAAGGTCCAAGATTTAAAGCAGCTGAAAATCAGAATTGCCTTCTTTCATCAATGCTGTAGTTGGTGTTGAAACCTTTGACTACAGGCCTGGCAAACTACCTGATCAGTTTGGATTTTTTTAATCTCTTTGTCCTGGTTTCAGCTGAGATAGAGTTAATTTTCTTACTAGTAGCTGATATAGTCTTGTGTTTTGGATTTAGTATGAGAATAATATTGATAACACCCTGATGTTTTTAGTTGTTTCTAGTTAGTGCATACCCTAAGTCACAGACTTTTCAGCTTCTCATGCCCTACCAGCAAGAAGGCTGGAGGGGCACAAGAAGCTGGGATGAGGCATGGCCAGGACAGCTGACCCAAAGTGGCCAAAGGGATATTCCTTACCATATGGCATCAAGCTCACCATATAAACTGGGGGGAAAGCTTGAGAACTGACTGGGCATCGGTCAGTAGGTGGTGAGCAATAACATTCTCCATCACTGGTTTTGTATATTCTAATTATTTTGTTGCTATTGTCATCATTATTTTCTCCTTTTTCTGGTCCATTAAACGGTTTTTATCTGAACCCATGAGTTTTCTCACTTTTTCTCTTCCAAGTCTCTCTCCCATCCCACTGGGGAAGAGGAGCAAATGAGCAGCTGTGTGGTGCTTAGTTGCCATCTGGGGTTAAACCATGACACTCTTCAAAGTACAAAATCGCTTTCCTCACCAACATTTTCCAAGAGAAAAATACATATTGCATCATAATTTGAAAAGTTATCAGATGAGGTTTTGTAGGATCAAAGTGAAAACTTATCATTTCCGGTTTCAAACCTTTATAAGTTGATTCAGGTGCCACTGTCTGGAATATATTCAAAGAAGTCAGCTTTTGTGTAAGTAAATTTGGAATGCCTTTTGTGTCAGCTGTTTACTTATCAATGGGAGAAACTGTTCTGACTAATGAGGAGGGATCACATTTAAAGGTTGCATGACTTAGCATTGATTTGCTAATCTTCACTTCAGAAGCAACCACCTGGCTGGATACTGCATCCATTGTGATAATTGCAACAATATTCTGTAATAGGTAGGGTAATCCTCTTGTTACATGTGCTGGGGAGGAGAGAAGAGAGCCTGTGAAACTAAGGTACTATAGAGAGTAAGTAAATACAATTTGTAATTTCAGAAGAGGCAAGAGAGAGCGAATGTTTGTTTATTTTCCATGAGTTTTGAAAGGGGTTTATGTTGCTTTTGTGTCATGAAGCAATGAAAGTCCAATGGACTTTTTAATTACACATGACAAAAACTCAGACAGAAGGGCTGATCTCCATAAGTACAAGCAGAGAACAAACCAGAAGGATGAGAGTAAGACAGAAGCAAAGGAGCAGCATTGTCACAGGAACGCTTTGATACAAACCACTGTCAATGCACTTACACTGGACAGTGCAAGACTTTTAACCATCAGAATAGTGAAGAGCTGGGATAGTTTTCCAAGATTCACCTCAAATCCTGCATTCAGTTCCTGGCCTCTCACTACAAGAAAGGCACTAAGGTGCTGGAGTGTGTCCAGAGAAGGGCAATGGAGCTGGTGAAGGGTCCAGAGCACAAGACTTCTGAGGAGCAGCTGAGGGATCTGGGGTTGCTTAGCCTGGAGAAAAGGAGGTTTAGAGGAAGTCTTATCACTCTACAACTTCCTGAAAGGAGGTTGTAGCCAGGTGGGAGTTGATCTCTTCTCCCAAGTAACAAGAGAAAGGACAAGAGGAAATGGCCTTATGTTGTGCCATGGGAGGTTTAGATTGGATATGTGAAAAATTTCCTCACCAAAAGGGTTGCCAAGCACTGGAGAAAGCTGTCCAGGGAAGTAGTGGAGTCATCAACCCTGTAGGTATTTGAAAGAGGTGTAGATGTAGTGCTGAGAGACATGGATTAGTAGTGGACTTGGCAGTGCTGGATTAACAGTTGGACTCAATGATCTTAGAGGTCTTTTCCAACTGAAATGATTCTGACTTTAGTCCTCCACTCTTTCTGTTTGGTTTTATCCAGTCCTATTAAAAATGTAAACTGTGTCATCAAAGGAGTGGGATATAACTGTTATCCGGAGCCTACTATCCCAGGAGTTACTTGAAGCCCACAGTGACTTTGAAAACTGATGCCTGGTGTGTAGCAGGGTAGATAAGGTCAGTGAAGAAATTTATGCTTCAAGAATACCAGTCTTTTGAATGCCTGTCAAGGACGACTGCCTAGACCTATCCCTGTATGTTGGAATTGAACTTACTAATATAATTTGTCTTAGTAGCAAATGATTCCAGAGCTTTTCTGGATGGTCTGTGGAGTATCACATTTGCCTGATGTTGGTCATGAGATCTTCACAATGACAGAGGGATGGAAGAAAGAAAGCTGCTGGTGCTGAATCCCATGATCTTTATCATGATGCAAACCATATCATTAATGCAACCTGTGTTTCTCACCTTATCCTGAGTGCTCTTGCAGACCACCAATGTAGACAGCAGCTGTAAAAAGTCAGGAAATGAATAGTCTCACAATATATAGTACAATACTGATGTGAAAAATTACCATCTGTCAGCACTGTTAAAGCTTATACTGGTGTTGGCATATCCAAGAGATTCAGTGTTCTTTAATCACATCTAAGCTTATAATTGTAAAGACATAGTACTATTAAGGTAGGTGGATGAAACACAGTCTCAACTATACTGGCATCTAGCTTCAGTCTGCATTCAGCAGTTATCCTTATGTAATGAGGTCTCATATCAAGCAGGTCTGAGAAATTAGTTCTGCGTTTATATCCACTATAGAGATACAGCACCTATCAGAGATGTTATCAAAGAAATTCAGAGTTCAGAAGTAGAACAGAGTCTTTCTGAGAACGTCTTTGGTTAAAACCAAGTTGACTATTCTGTGATTTATATTTCAAGAAGCATGCCCTGCTTATATGAGAAAGTATAAAACGATTGCAGAGAAAATAAAAGAACAGCCTAAAAACTTTTTCAGTTTGTGGAAGAGTATTTTTTTCCTGATGTTCATTTTACACAGGCTCAAGCATGAACTGAAAACCCTTCAGATTTATAATACAGTTTATTTTCTAGCAAAGTTTCTGTGTGTGAAGGAGTAAGAATACACTTAATCTGTTTTGCTTCATACTAAGAATGAAATACTAGGGAGAGAATTTTCATCATGTACGTGACTTTTAGAATATGCCAAGTATCAAAATAGCTGTTGTTTTCACTCTTCTTGATGATTTGGTTTTATTTTATAAAATTTATTTTATCAGTGCAATAGTTCTCCTAACCCAAATTCTATGTAATTTGTAGCAGATGGTAAGAATTAAATATCCAGTGCAGAACTTCTGTAACAAGTCTTATTCCATTTCTTTTAATGGTGCTTGAAGGTTTAAGATTAAAAAAGGTTGCTCTGTATATATTTTCATTATAATTCAAAAGAATATTCAACACAGTGGACCTTTTTTGCATGAACTTGGCAAACAAGCAAGACCTCTGAAATAGATCTTTAGAAACAATCTTTAATTAAGTATTTTATTTAAGAGAATGTCTTCATTCCCTGAGGAAGTCAGATCATCCACCTTCATGCAGTGGGAGAAGCTTGTCCTCCCTGCCAAGATAATCTTGTACCTTGCACTGCCTTCCGCTTTCAATTACTTTAAAATGACTTTTTGTGCTGGAAAACTTTCGTAAGTTCCCAGGATGGGAAAAAAAAAGAAGCTTTCTCTTTGAAGTTTGTGGAAAGCTTTTTGAGTCAACTAAAGTCTGGTCTTCTGCTTATATCTATTTTCATTGTGCAGGTGTTTTGGATCTCACTGTCTTTTTTTAACAGAACAAGTAAGTATTGGCCTTTATCACTCTAAAACTGGATAGAAAAATGAAATATTTCAGTGCTAATCCTGGATGATTGTTATTGAATTTCATGAGGAGGGGGGAAAAAATATCTTTTGCAAGTACATGTGTCCTAAAAAGACCAAGTCCAGGACCTCTGAAGATCCTCATAATCTCTGATTGTGATTTAACAGGAAAATTTCTTTCAAAATATATATTTGTAAAAAATTTTATCCTATCTTCCAACCGAAATTCTTTTGTCCTTAAAACACCTAGTTCTTTTACAGAACTAGAATGCCACCTGATGGATTATTATCAGTATTTATTTGGACATCATTAACACAAGTTCCAGAGGCAACATTTGTGTATAATTACCTGTCTCTTGGTAACTTCATTTCCCAGTATTTGGGAACTAAACAAACTGGCTGTCATCTGGGACAGATTTAGGGTGCATGGAAACTGCCTGAATCCCTGATTGTCAAGTGAGATTAAAGAGTGGACAGAATTTATTATGGATCACATAACATTTTTAAAGGGCCAAAGCCCATATTTTTAGAACAGCAAAATATTTTGCAATGATGTTCTTACAGGGATTGAAAATAAATACATTAATTTACACATTAAAAAGACTGTTTTGTAGTTTAGTGAATGCAGTTACAAAATACCTGAATTGCATTGATTTGCAAGGCAAATTCTATATCAATTTACACTTCTTGCTTATCATGTTCATCTTGGTTTCAGCCAACGCATACAAACCAAACTCAGCAGGAGTTTAGGTGCACCTTACCAAGTACAACAGTAGCACATTGGCTGGAGCAGACAGCTGCTGCTGTGTCTGTCGAGAAGAGCTGCAAGGGGTAAAGGATTATAGCAATTGGCCTGAGGTTGTAGGAAATGAAGTTGGCATATAGTCTAAGCAGCTTCCTAGTTTTCCCAAGATCTGGATGGTGGGAAAGAATAGTGATTCATCATTTTCTCAGCACAGTAAGACTATATATCTTAAGTTTGTCTGTCTCAGGAAATAAATGTGCATAACTTGGCAGATCTAGAGAATGGTTTCTTCTTCCAGCTGAAGAAAAATTAGTGAAGAAAAAGTAGTTCTGCATTAGCATTTAACAGGTTTGGGACTATTTGTATCTATTGACCTGAATAGAATTATTTCTGATTTACTAATAGTATACCTTAGAAGGGAAGCATCTGGATACCAAAATTGGCTTTACTTTTACACATGGGGCTGGTGGAGTCTGGTGGAGTTTAGCAAGTGCCACTTTGGCATTCTGCCACCAAATGGACAATTAGATGAGAACTCTTCTTCTCAGTTATCATTAGGCATTCCAGGAGTTGCCTATGGGGAAGCAACTGAGTGCAAAGGTGTTGGGAAAGAGGCTTTATGCGTGGGAAAATCATGGAAAGGCAAATACAGAATTGTCACAAAAAGATCAAACAGCTATGAAAGCAGGTTACCTGTTGAACTCATTTGAATGTAGGGAGCAATGGCACCTTTCTCTGTTTATGTTTGTAACAAGAACTCATTAATTTCCTTCCCCTTTGCTCCTTGAAGTACCTTCCTATTATGTATTTTAGGTACTATATGCAGAACTGGATAGAAAAATATTCTGCATTTTGTAAACAACTGAATATGTGTTCAAATATTTCCTGTCTATAGCACTCCAAAACTTACTCTGAAAAACAGTGACCAGCATTTCTGTAGTCTGTGTTTAAATCAGAGTACAAATAAATCCCTTTGATAATCCCTGTTGCTTGCTTTTAACATCATACTCTACTACATATCATTGTTCTAAAAAATGAAGGCTGATATCAGTCACTAGAAAAGCATGCATCTGTTTTTTGTAATCATAGCAAAGCATGTAGGGTGTGATCCAGAGATTTTTAGGTGTCTCACCCCAGCAGAGTGACTCACTGAGCTGGAGTTAGCCGCCGTTTTGTTCAATGGACTGCCAAAAGGTTGTTCAAGAAAACTCACATGTTGACTGGGGAACTTCCCAGAAATTAGGGTGCCCAGATGGACGAGCATGTGTGAGACAAGGATACACATAAACTTTCTGATGCCTGCTCAGCGAACATGTCTTTTTCTCTATGCAATGGCTTGACAGTGTAAACTGCCTAACTGTTTTGAAAAATGAGGAAAACCAGTGCACCTCTAGTTTGCCCATTCTAGTCAGAAAGCTATCATAGGTGGGAAAGCACCTCCATTGGTAGATGTGTAGATGTAGAACATGATTTAGTGGTGAAGTTGGCAGTGCTGGGTTTACAGTTGGACTTGATGAGTTTAGAGGTCTTTTGCAACTTAAATGATTTGATGATCGTATGGTAATTGCGAGGTAGATAGCAGAAGAACATATCCCAACTCCTGTGAGTTGAAATTACCTTGGTGACAGGAAATTTAACCCAGGTCTGTCACTTGTTAGTAAGCAGCCTTGTTGACAGGCTATTGTATCTGGTGAGATTAGCTCCAGTCTTTTGATGGACAGTGGGTATATGCTAGACTTCATGTTTCAGCTATGCCTTATTCAGAGTCCACACAGTGGTTCCTTCAACTACTCTGAAGTAGTCTTCTGGATACTCGAGAGTGTATAGGGACATTGCCAGTTGCAAGTGTGCTTGCCAGAATTCTTCACTGTTTCCAGAACTAGGTGGTGGTGTTGTGGGTGACTTGTTTTTCCACACTTAACTCACTTGTTTAGGACTTCAGCATAGGCAAAGCCGTTTGGGGAATACTAAAGTTAGCACTGTCATTTGCAGGTGTGAAAGCATGAAAATGAGAATTGCATTGTATTCTGTATAAATGCTCTTCCTTCATTTTAAGATTATTGCATGCTGACAGTTCATTTCTTAATTGATTAAAGGCAGTTCTTCCATGACATTAATTATCTCTACCACAGCAAAATAACTGAATAGATCTGTAGACATAGGGAAGAATTACTGTGCTTTTAAGCATCTGCATGCTTTGTGCTTTAAAAAAAAAAAAAAAAAAAGGATGAGAAGTATTTTTATTTGATATTTTCATTTTCTCTGACTCTTCTTACAAAAGGATTATCAAGGTATAAGTATGAATATTAAGTTAGCGAACCATGACTGACCAACCAATTTTGTCTGTGGCACGAGCTGTGCCTCAGCAAAGCAGCATGTGAACACTGCCTGAGAAGCTGATACTGATAGATATTCCTACCCCAGCATTAACAGAAGTGAAAAATAAACTTGGGAAGCCTGGCCCAGGGTGAATATTGGTCCACATTGTCAGCTAGCCCTACTGCAGCTGTGGGTTGCTTGTGGCTAATTGGATGATTTGCTCAGGAAACTGTGCTGAAAACTTCTGTGGCTAATATGATTTGAATGCAAGACATTTTATAGTGGAGAACCCATTAATCCGTGCAGTTAATACTTCTCCTAGAGCTTAATGGAGTTTTTTTGCTGTTTGTTATTTTTTGTTTGTTGGGGACTTTTTAAATGATTTGTCCCTATCTGTGATTAGAATTATTATCAGGACAAACTAGATATTGGGAAATGTCCAGACTTTCCAATGTTTGGCTTATTTAGCAATGTGGTATTCCCCTTGCTGCTTTCCACTGAATTAGCTGAACATTAACCAACATGATAGCATACTGTGAAAGAGCTGCTATGCCACTCAATCAACAGCCTTTGCCAACACTTCAGATCATACATGAAGAACATAAATGGAAATGTTGTTGATTTACAGCTGAAGGGGTGGCCTTCAACACATTGGATCACTAGCTGAGCCTCTAAAGAGCTGTTAACTAAAATTCTAGATTGTGGCTTACAAGTAATAGTGCAAATCATTTGCAGAATAATCAAATGTATACTTGAAATCTTTAATTTTACTTATCCTTTTCGGTCTAATCATGATTTTTTCACTTTCAACAACTTAAATATTCAGTATTTAAGAGATTTCAGAATTTAAAAACAACTGAATAATTTTTGAGCCAGAAATTGGAAGGGGCCCTTTGGTATACAGGTCTGCCTCCTGTCTGCTATATGTCTTCAGTTTAATGCTAGTAAATGATGTGTGATTAAATCCTGAGGCCAGCTTTGAAAAATTCCATGTTAACTCAGAAGTAATTATATATGGAAATCTGTTATGAGTGCTGTGTGGGTAAGTTTTATTTATGCTTAGTAAAGTATAAAACTGGAATCTCTATTTATGAAACTATTGTTTAAGGTTCCCTTTTGTTCTGTCCTTGATTTAATTCAGTCTATTCAAGTTTTGCTCAAACAGCAGGTTTGGTCATTAGTAAATAACACAAAAACAGCTTAGCTCTTTGATCTGTACAGTCCTTACATACAATGTGCCTGAAGGCATGTGTAATATAAATATTTTGTAAGTGCAAATAATTAAAAGATTTTGGATGATAGACTTGTTGAAACTAGCAGTATTTTGAAGATTTTCAGTTCCTGTTGGATGACCCAGGGAGCAAATAAGCAAGAAAAACCTCAAATAATCTCAAAATTTACAAATCATTTGGTTTAATAGCAGTTATAAAAATTACTATGCTTCTAAATCCCATTATTTACATAAGGGGGGGAAAAGTGTATTCTTACTGTTTTGTGTAATTATAAAATGTGTAGTTATTTTAAGCTTTATGTATGGGTTGTCTTTAGATTCAGAAGTATGAAAATTGACAAGTTGCATCAAAGTTCTGGTTTTATTTGGAGTATGCTACTGCTTTTATTAATATTACTCAGTTGATCTGGTGAAAAAGTATTTTTAGTTTAAAAGTTTTGTTACATTTTTGTTTATTAGACTCCCAGGTTAAACATCATCCTATGACTATGATACAAGTCAGTGAACAAATCCTATCTTTACGTACTAGTCAATACTGAGGAACCCAATAAAGAAATTGTTGATTTCTAGTGTGGACTCCATTTCCAACAAACATGTCAAGGAAAATCCCTGAACCTCCGTCAAGTGTAACTGCTAGTGTAATGTTTAAGTCTGAAGGCAGAACCAGCTTTTAACTACTTTTTTTAAACAGTATAGTTAATTAATTTTGGAGCTAGTTGTCTTAACTTCTTGCCTTTTTTATAATTTAGTTTCAAAAATTGTGATGGGGAGAGGTAGTCTGTTAACTTGAGGTCCCCCTTTGCTTTCCTCTGTACTTCTGGAGCTTATGTGAGGAACGGGAGATGTTTCTCTGACCACTTCATGCTAGTTATTAAACAGCTTTGAGCTCTTACACACTGCAAGGAGCTCTTAAAAGTCCTTCCAGAGACTAGCAACATTTTCATTGCATCTCCCCAGAACTTGAATTGTTCATATGTGCTTAACTGCAAAGCTTTGTATAGCATAAGATACAGAGGTTTTATTAGAAGGACTATTAATTATTCTCAGTTCTTCACATAGGTTATTATGTTCAGTAATTATTTGTACAAATATTAAAATAAAAGTATTTCTAAATGCTGGTTTTGTTGAAGCAAGAGGCATTCTCAAAAAGCAAGTTGCATACTGAATGTGCACTTTGCTTAGACTATTTCCAGTTTCTTTCTGTGTATATCCTGTGGTGTCTGAGGGTAGTTTAGGGAAAGCTGAGTGGAGGCTCCACTGAAATGGGCAGTCTTAGCTTGTCCCATCTGTAACAGAGCATTTTGGCTGTATCATAAGCAGTTTTACTTGTAGGATTGATAAAATATTTAAGAGATACAAGATGCAGAAGGGAGATTACTCTTGTCATTTAAGAGCTCCAGATAAAGTGTGTGGCACTCTTCTGTCAAGATTATGCAGCGGCTGAGTGATAATTATTACCATGCTCTCTTAGCCCCTCTAGGTTACTATAATGATACTTAATCTTCTTAGTCCGTGATTTTTCTCTCATTTTCCTGGAGAGTTTCATCCATGTTGTTGTATGAAATTGAAAGGTTGAGTAACGTTTGAAAGCAAGGCAAGAGTTCTCTTCCGGCCACAGGGAATAGATGAGGCTGAGATGTATCTTGGTTTGTGCAAAAGCAAATTCTGGTCTCAGTCCTGCTCTCATGGAGGCTGAGGAGCCTGCACAGGCAAATTCCATACTTGCTGTAAATGTACACCATCATCGGCTTTTGCTGACAACTTCAGTCAGCTGTCACAAGAAGCTTCACAACCCGAGGCAACTTTTGATTATCCATAGCTTAAATCTTTAACGTTCTGGAAATAAAGATCTGCAGCTTAAACTTGGCACAGGGCTCTGTGGGAAACCAGCAAAGCACAAGGAACAACAGAAGGCGAGGAAGTTCAGGCAGTGTAGCCAAGGAGACACCCAGGTGCATCACAGCTAGTTATCTGGTGCTTTTCTGGCTGAGTCTCACAAGCCTGTGTGAGTACATTGCATTGCTGTTTCTAATAGGATTTGGGAGGGGAATGTAGTGCCAAAGCCAAGCTGGCACTTCTAAGCAGCCAGGGCACACCACATAGAGAAAATGTACTGTATTGCTGCTTGAGATCTCAGTATTTGGGCAGAGTCCAGTTGTGGGTTTGCTTGCAGTTTGAGTACTCAAATGTAATGTCTGTGATTGTGAACTTTCTCTTTTTATCTTGCTGTGATCTGGTATAATTTTGTTCCTTATCAACCATTATTGCATTAGAGACACAGATTTATGAAATACATTATTAGGTGAATGGCAAGTATTTAATCAACTTTATTTTGATGATAAAGAATATTGCAAAGTTTGTATCTTTCTCTTCTTGGTATCTGTTAACTTTTCAGAAACTCAGGTAAGCAGGATCCCACACAAGTAATCTGATGGCTCACTACCAGGTTTTCCATTAATACTCTAAAGATACTTACTCCCAGAAAAGATCAATTAAGTCCATTTCTGTGGATTCCTGCCATGAAGATTGTACTATAGTGGTATGAGTACATCCTCATGAAAGATCAAGAGTATTGTTGCATCTAGACTTCATATTTGGAAAAAAATTACTACAGTCTCATTGTTTTACATTTGCTTACTTGGGGTTTCTTGTTTCTTTTTTTTTTAACTAAACAGACTTGGATTATCACTTGCTTTTGTCTTCAACTACTCCTACTTAATCCTCTTGTCAAAGCCCAGAGTTCCTGCGGGAATCCAGTTACAGATGATGTGAATGACATTGCAAAATTGGTAAGTAGCTTTTATTTTAAATTATTCTTTATGTTAGAACCAGGGGAATGTTAGAAGAAAAAAATAATCCATCAACATCTGTCACTTGAACAAAACCTTATATGTAGAGGCAGGAGAGTAGTTTCAGTGGACATTGAAGAGATGACCTTCTTGACCAGGATGCACTGTATGTAGATATGTGATTTTTCACTCCAAGCGTTAATAAAAATTCTCAAAAGTCTTTATTTCCTCAAACATTTTCTCAGATCAGATTGTTTCCCATGCAGATGAAAGATTATTGTCTTTGTGTTACTGACTTGCATGGGTCAGACTGGTGGCAAACATAGCTGAATTGAAACAGAAGTCTTTAACTCAGCTATATGGGAGACTAATGCCATATATAAAAATAGTATGATATTAAACATCATTGTAGCAATCGAGGCAATAATGATTGAACAACTCTTGCATTCTTGAGGTGTGAATGAGTTACTCTCATTGCGTGTTTCTCTACTTGCTGTACCCAGAAGTATAAATCTGAAGGACTCACAATATAAGAGCTGAATTCATTTAAGTAGATTTTAACTGTTAATTAATTGAACACTGCAATAGCTTGAAAAACTCTATGTCCTTGTGAAGTCAGTTGGTCTTTAAATACATTGAAGTGAGCAATTACGTTGTTACAGTAGTGCAAGATATAACACCAAAGTTTTAAAGAAATAATGGAAACTGAACACTTATCAAGCATATCTTCGTCTACGTATTGAATCTAGCTGAAAATGATGGCTTCAGTATGGAAAAACAGTTACAACATCAGTGTTAATATTATCAAACACTTAAATTGGAGTCTCTAGCATTTGCTGCCAGTGTAGTGTTATTAACTTGTTTTCTTTTGACATTTTCATATACATAGTGTAAATCTCTAGGGGTACTCTATAGTCCTACTCAAATGCTTCATGCTTCAAATTAGCCCCTTTAGGCAGAATTTTGAAGTATTGGCATATTTATTCCAGATAATATTTCCTGTCATGGAAGGCTATTAAGCTTTGATATAAACCTGTTGAAAGCATGAAAGAGCAACAGAACTTATGAGGGCTGGTGAAATTGTGTAATGCAGGGTTAGCAACAACTTTTTGTCCATTGTGTGTCCTTAGAAGAACAAATGCTTTAACTTTCCCTTTAGTACAAGGTAAAATTCGTGAACCTATAAATGCAGGTTACAAAAATTTGCATGCATCTTGGGCAAGCACACTTCGCTTTTGAAATAAATTTTGAAAGAAACCTAATATCATAAAGTTAGGTTAGTCTTTAATTTGACTGTGGCTTTTCATATCATCAACCTATATCATCTTCAGAGCAGTCCAGCAACTGCAGCTCTTGCACATATCCCTACAGGATTATTTTTCCATGTCAGCACTCTCCACATCCCCTCTCAGTTCTCCACATGCGGCATGGTGCCTAGTTCCCTCCCATGTTCAGTAGACATGATACCTACCAGCACTTGCTGGATTTATAGCCCCTTTTGCTTGGGCTACTGGCTTGGCAGAAAGGACTTTGTGTGGTGACTGTCCTGATGTATGTGGTGCTTGTCCTGGAAGAAAACCCCTGCCAACTGCCCAGGTTGCACTGTGCTTCTACTGCTGCCAAGGCTGAGCAGAGTAGTTCCCTCCCATGTTCAGTAGACATGATACCTACCAGCACTTGCTGGATTTATAGCCCCTTTTGCTTGGGCTACTGGCTTGGCAGAAAGGACTTTGTGTGGTGACTGTCCTGATGTATGTGGTGCTTGTCCTGGAAGAAAACCCCTGCCAACTGCCCAGGTTGCACTGTGCTTCTACTGCTGCCAAGGCTGAGCAGAGTAGAG
>NW_008664467.1:49113-110332 GCF_000695815.1 Acanthisitta chloris | reverse complement strand
TGTGAGGGTGCTATATGGTCCTTCTCCTGATTTAGATCCATATCTTTCAGATTTCCCTACCAAATGCAAAATTTGAGCAAAGTTAACTAGCAAGTTCAAAGATATTTTGGGTTGGACAAAAAGAGATGCAGAAAATACAAAGCCCAAACATATGGATTATCTTTGTTTGGAGTTGTGTGAGTTGTTCTGAGAATGGTTTGAGGAAAGTCTGTCTCCCAGTTTTGCCTGTGTTAATATTTGCAGAAATAATTTCAATAAAGCCACTCGGGAATTGAAAGGATAAGGTGAAATAAGTTTAGTACCTTCAGTTTAGTGTAAGAGCTATTGGTTTCAATTAACATGACTATATTGCGTGTTGGTAATTTTCTTTTGAAATGCTACACCTTGACTACTTGACATTGAGAACAAAATGAAAAAAAGTATAATAAGGTTTAAAGTACTTTTAAAACAAAATATCTTTAGTTGACAGTGTGAATACAAGAAGGGAGAAGTTCACAGAGGGTACTGACTGATCACATTACTTTGCAACAAGTACAATTTTTTTTGTGCTACATGGACTATATCATATAATAGGGACTCAAACATCATATTGCTTAAAAATATAGCTTAGGAGAACCTACAACTCTTGTAAATTACTGTAGAAGTTTTGTACCACTTCTGCTTTTTGAAACAGAGTATACTCACTGAATTAAGGAATGATATTCTGATGATGTATGTCTTCAAAATTAGACATAGCACCCACAGGTGATTGGGTTCTTTATTAGAATCATAGAATCATTAAGGTTGGAAAAGACCTGTAAAACTGAGTCCAACCTTTGACCAACCACAACCACACTAACTAAACTATAGCGCTAAGTGCAAGGTCCAGTTGTTTCTTGAACGTTTCCAGGAATGGGAATTCCACCACCTTCGTGGGAAGCTCATTCCAATGCTTAACCACCCTTTCACTGAAGAAAATCTTCCTAATGTCCAACCTGAACCTCCCCTGGCACAGCTTGAGGCCATTTGCTCTTGTACTGTTGCTAGTTGCTTGGGAGATGAGACCAGCCTCCACCTGGCTACAACCTCTTTTCAGGTAGTTGTACAGAATGATAAGGTCTCCCCTGAGCCTTCTTTTCTCCAGGCTAAACAGGCCCAGCTCCTTCAGCTGCTCCTCATAGGACTTACACTCTACACCCCTTCACCAGCTCTTTTGCCTTTCTCTGAACACGCTCCAGCACCTCAATGTCTTTCTTGTCGTGAGAGGCCCAGAACTGAACACTGTACTCAAGGTGTGGTCTCACCAGTGCTGAGTGCAGAGGGGCAGTCACTTCCCTGGTCCTGCTGGCCAAACTCTTACTGATCCAGGCCAGGATGCCATTGGCCTTCCTGGCTACCTGGGCACACTGCTGGCTCATGTTCAGCCAGCTGTCAGCTGACACCCGCCGGTGCTTTTCCTTCAGGCAACTTTCCAGCTGCTCTTCCCCCAGCCTGTTGCTCTGCATGGGGTTGTTGTGAGTTAAGTGCAGGACCTGGCACTTCACCTTATTGAATCTTGCACAGTTGGTCTCAGCATATCGATCCAGCCTGTCCAGATTCCTCTGCAGAGCATTCCTATCAACACCCACACCCAGCTCAGTGTTGTCTGTGAACTGACTGAGGGTGCATTACATCCCCTTGTCCAGATCATCAGTAAAGATATTAAAAAGGGCTGACTCCAATACCAAGCCCTGGGGAGCACTGCTAGTGACCAGCTGCCATCTGGGTGTATCACCATTCACCACCACTGTCTAGACCCAGCCATCCAGCCAGTTTTTAACCCAGTGAAGAGTGCACCTGTCCAGGCCATGAGCTGCCAGCTTCTCCAGGAGAATGCTGTGGGAGACAGCATTGAAGGCTTTACTGAAGTCCAGGTAGACTATATCCACAGACCTTCCCTCTGACTGGAGGTCCTATTGGCCTTTAAAAGTGTTACTTCTTTGCTGATCCAAAGAGTATGTGCCAGTACAACATAGTGTCTTTAGTAAATATCCTCCCCTTTCACACTGAGAACAAATTGTAGCCTGGAGGATTTCACAGAAGCTAATGTTATGTGTACACTTATTACCCATAGTTATTGTGATGTTATTCACAAGCTCTGTTACACTCGCCAACAGTGTTACAATAGTTGTTTCTAAATGCTTTATTCTCAGCCAGACTGTCATGTTATCTAAGCCCTTTGGTCCACAGTCAGAGTATGGTCCCGTCTGTGTGCAATAAGATACCTGTTCAGCAGTAGCAAGCAAATTCCTTCATGTAGTTTAGGATATTGGCCCCTCTTCCTCCTGTCTTATCACAAATTCTCAGACATCGGGCTAGATTCAGTTTGGGCTGAATCCTTCACTGAGGCAGATTATGATCTCTTCATCTCCCCAAAATGTTAGTCTTCCCTGGGTCTTTCCTCCTCACAGTAAAGTTATATCACCATCTCTCCCCAGCCATTCTGGTCTATAGCAAAGGTGTCTGACTTGGCTCTACTTCACAGATCCTTTTATATTCACTTCTAAAATCTCTATTGTTTTTCCTGTCATAATAGGAAAAATGTTGGATTTTATAGCTCTCTATCCATACAAGTACATTTCTTTTATCCACTAAGAATTTGGAAGAAATCCAGTCTATGAAAAGTCTTATTCTAACTTCAACTTCTGTAATTTTTCCCTTCTGTCTGTTAATTTGCTGCTTTGACCCTGTATCTCTTACTTACTTCCTTCAAGCTGTTTCTCCTTTTTTCATTATCAATGGCAAGCTTCTTGGGTTTGTCTCCAAAGGTACTATTAACACTGCCTATGTTGTTGTAACACATGCTGAGTTTGCCCTCTTGTTCCAGCTTCTCCTCATTATTTCCATGGTATCTGTTACACTGTTCATGGCTGCAGGAGAGATGCTCCTTGA
This sequence comes from Acanthisitta chloris, assembly GCF_000695815.1. Classification (NCBI taxonomy): domain Eukaryota; kingdom Metazoa; phylum Chordata; class Aves; order Passeriformes; family Acanthisittidae; genus Acanthisitta; species Acanthisitta chloris. The sequence continues at coordinate 107,422 of NW_008664467.1, read as the reverse complement.
TAAACACCCGGCAGACTCTCTTCCTCTTCCTATCATGCTAAAATTCTTTGCAGCTTCAAACCATGTCGCTCATTTTTCTTTTCCCTACTGTGTTCTTCCCTAACCTTTACTGCAGTGCACCTACAGCTTGCAAAACAGTGCCACAATTCCCTACAACCTAGTCTTCATTTGTTCGGTTCTGGGCTTGTTCCAAGTACTGTAAACCCCCTGCATTATTTGTAGAAAACTCCTGAGCGTACCTGCATCTATGTTCTGCTCAACTGTGTTGTGGGGATAGAGAAAGATAAGAAGAACGTGCCTCAGTCAAGACTCTTTGTTAATATAGACCAGGGATGTCTACTAAGCCTAAGCTATTGGAGAATAAATAAGGTATATTGCGCAGTGCCTGAAAATATGGGTCATTTGCCTAATCAACTTCATGTTGAGTAACAAACTGAGGACAGATGTGTGGTATAACTTGTTTTCAGTGGACTTAATCTGGATTTTCACTAGCATTGTGCTAGACTCACACCAGAACCTAGAATTGGAAAGAATGAGCAAATTCAATAACAATAAAGTTTCTGAGCATTAATCAGCCTAAGATGAAACCAGACTGGTATCTGTTCATACAAAAATGACTTGTATTTTCGGTAAGATTAAATTTATTCACGTCTATGTAATACGTTTGCCATACAAAGAATGTGTCCTCCATAAAATGGTTTTAAGAAGGAAAACACAATTGAGCAATCATTTTTATTTGTTTTTTAATAGTGAGAACTTTAAATGAGCATAATTTCATACCTATAGAGAACGAAAGTATTTAGATAGTATTCTTTCTGCACCACTAATCACTTGAATTCCTGCTTCTTTTTTTAATGAAGATGTCTGGAGGGAAACACATTACTTGATGAACAAATGTTCTGTATTATGAAACTGTAATTGCAGCACCTGTCAATAAAGCCTGTCCCTATTGTTCTTTTCAGCACAGTAAGTCAGCAGAAAGCTGCCTCTCTCTAATTGTGACTTTGATTTTGCATGGCAATTAGGAATCTATTGCATATATGTTAGTTAAATATGAACATCAAACCTAGATATAAATAGAATTTTCACTGAGCAGTGCAGTATGTACAGCTACAGTATGTATGCCTACATACCTGCAGTACGCATACATAGCTACATATTTTGGTTTCATTCATTAACAAAATCTAAGACACCTCTTCTTCCATGATCTTCTCTAAAGCAACTTTCTTTGAATGTTGGAAGGCCAAACAATAGTCAGCATTTACTGACCAGGTTGCACGTTTGAAACATGCTGTTTCAAATACTTTGCTTTCACATTGCATCTTTGCTGTAAATATGTACTTTACACTCTGCAGCATTTGATATTTATTTTTAAACGGATCTCACTCTCCTGAGTGAAGGGGTTATAAAAAATTATCCACTGTTGTTATCTGGCAAATAATCTGCCACTATGACTGTAAGAAGTGTGAACGGAAATCGTTAGCATGTTGTCTTAAGCCAAATGATGAGGATTTTATTAACTACTTCATTAGCAGATGAGATAGAGTAGATTGCAGAGATGATAGACAGACAGTGGAAGCTCCTGTAGGAAAAGAGACAGAGATGCTAAAAGAAAGGCAGAGAGGTGCAAAGAGCTGTAGACAAGGGCATATAGGGATAGAACAAGGAGGAGTGGCTTTAAACTGAAAGAAGGGAGGTTTAGATTAGACGCTGTGAGAGTGGTGAGGCACTGGAACAGGTTGCCAGGAGAAGCTGTGGATGCCTCACCCCAGAAGTGTCAAGGCCAGGTTGGATGGGGCTCTGAGCAACCTGGTGTAGTGGAAGATGCCCCTGTCCATGGCAAAGGACTTGAAACTAGATGATCTTAAAGGTCCCTTCCAACCCATACCATTCTATGAAAAGTGTAGGAAAATGGAAACAAGTAGAGAGAAATGGGAGGTAAAAATGATATCCAAAAGGAGAGTATGTTTTTCCCCATCATATGCCTCAGAGTAAAAAAGAAGACACTGTCAATGGAAAATGGTAATTTTTACTTTATTAACTTACTTTATCTTTGATGTATGTGTAAAATATAGTATCTATGCTTGTCTCCTTATAATTTTGAGAACAGTCACAATAAAGAAAATTTCCAAGAACAGTAGCTCTCATTTCAAAGCACTCGACTGCAGAGATAGGACATCTCTCTTATGTTCTGCTGTTGCAGAACATAATCACTATTACATCCTTTTTTCATCTCCTCATCTATATTTTTAAAGTATATTTGGGTTATGCAATGTTAACAATGCTATATTAAATATTCAGACCTCTCTATGTCAAAAGGAGTCTTACATTCCCTAGTTTAAGATTTTGTTACAACTGGGTATATAGCACTTAGTTTTATGTGGATTTAAAGACACAAGTCTAGATTCCCGGCTCTCCACCTTTTCTAAGAGCATGACAGCATTTCAGCAATCACACACACACTAAATCAGGTAAACTTTTTGTGCCATTTTAATTGCAATGAAGGGCTCTTTTAGTTCTATACATTCCTTTCCAAGATTATCATTTGATGTTCTCCATAATCATCAAAACTCTTACTTCTGTTTAAACCAAGGTAAGACATGCAGGTAGGTGTGTTGTTGCCCCTGAAAGTTTTCACTGTGCTTAAGGAGGTGAGTAGAATAGGACTCAGGGAGTTTTCAAGGGACAGTCCTTTTCCAACCACCTTTGCTCAGGAGGGTCAGAGCCCCTCTCATCATCTGCTTCTTGCACCTGCGCAGAGCAGGTGTGCAGAGTCTGTTCATTCCTTTCAGGATCATTTCAGCAGCGTGTGGTTGGTTTTGGATCATAGTCTTGGTGGTTAGTATTCCACAAAATTTCAAGATTCATTTCAGAAAAGCAAGAGAGTACAACATGCCCAGATTTAGTATAGACATATCCTTCACTCTTACATCAGAGGCTTTACCCTATTTTCTGTGCGTGAGTTGGGAAGTCCAAGTGGGACACAAATATAACTCCCTCGCTTTGACTGAGATCCATCATTTACCAGCAGAGCATCTGACGTGTGGAGTTTAGTCAATAAAACTTTAACAAGTTTCCTCTTGAGGCAGGGCATATATTTTGTGTTTGACACCCTCCCCCAAGTGAACTTCATTTTTAGTAGTAAATTCAAAAATATCTTTCTGATTCACAGTCTGTCAAGGAGAAAAATATCTGAGGCTGAGCTGTATTCTCTGGCTTTGATTGAGAAACTGTAAGAGCACTTGGGCAGTTAAATTTTTTTAACTGTGCATGAAAGGTGCTTGACATGTTCTGATGCCAGGAAAGTAGATTGTATACATAATGCATATCAATTCTTGTAGTGTTCATTGATTTGGAACAAATTTAATCTTCCAATGACCTTTCTTAAAGAGCAGTGTTTTTGCTGACATTGCTAAGTATGGAATCCCTCTAGAGTGAGTATGGGAAACTGTGCATACAGTAGCATCTTCACTATCTTTGCTGCTTGAAGTGCTGCTAATCCTACCTCTCTAGGCATGCAAAGGAAGCTAGAAAAGAAACTGGATTACCTATTAGTATGTCATGATGTCAGGATGTCCTTAGAGAAAGGAAAAATAGTAAAAAAGTTTGGATGAGGATTTAGAATAAATCAGATGCTCTAAAGAATGCATAAATATATTGGAATATTTTTCAGTATTTATAGTATCTTGAATGAACTGCCCAAAATGCCAGGTAAATAGAAATTAATATAGAGAATTGTAGTCACACTTCTGGAACTGGTGCTTTGGTATAAAAATAAAACCCAAAATTATCTATGGAAAGGATTTTGCCATATCAGTTTTATATTTTAAAGCTGTAGGAGAAAGATGTCATTGAACTGAAAGATTGTGGCTCAGCCCACATTTTGAAATAGCTGTTTTAATTTTTAATTGAAAATAAATTTTGTTTAACTAACAAAACATTATGTTTTGTCAAACAAAATACTACCAGAAAACTCCACAGAGGAGAAAAAAAATCCCTATGCTGGTTGCTATAGCAGCAAAATCAAAAGCAGCCATAACAGAATGATCTTTAACCTGAAGCAGAAATGCTTTTGCACCAAAGGAGCTATGTCTGTGCATATTATTTTGACTGGATTTCAAACCAGGATGAGAAATATCAGTTGAATCTTTTACTGATATAAAATAGATTTACTGTATCATTAAGCGTCTTATAATTGGTAAACCTTTTGAAAAAACACTTCAAAAGACTGTGGATCGTGGCAGTCCAGCAACTGTTGGACTATTGATCTCTCAACTCAGCACATTCCCCACATGTTCAACCATGTCTCATTGTAGTGTTGGATCCTGTCTGTGGCAGATTGCATTGTATAATTCAGTGAGAACCCTCCTTCCACTCCTGTCTTTGCTGCAGAACACTCCATGCTCACCCACATCTGCAAAGCTGCACTCAGCTTACATGTTTGGAAGCTCTCCTTCGCCCCAGGACATTGCTGCGATATAATTATATTGCTCATCATTAGTAAGAGGCACAACTTCAAAGTTAAAGTTTTGCTCAAGTGTTTGTCTGACCTGATACATAACTAAGCACAAGGCAGGCAAGTACTTCGTTAGGTTTGGATGCTTGTTGAAGTTGGAAATTATTTGAAGGAAAAAGGGTTAGATTCTTCTGAGTCTCCTACTGTCTGCAGTGGTTGGGGTTACATAGGAATTGTAATGTAAACACTTAAAGACATGCCATTTAACTATTAAATGCTATGAAGTTTTTGCAGTGATGACTAACATCAGATCACTTCTGAACACATTACTGACTTTAATTCAGCTGGGAAGTGGTAGCATTGAACATGATCAGATCAGATCTGGGTATATTACAGAGATATGGAAAGATAGTTCACTTGTGAGCAAATAAGGGTCAATAGCAGTTCCACAGGAAACTGCGTATATTAAATAACCTTTGTTACCTGCACCTTTACTGCAGGTAAACGTTTACCTTTACCTGCACCTGATAAATTACTGAAAATTTGTGTTGAATATTCGATAGATTTTGTTGAATACAGTAATGAAAATTAAGTCTTACTCTGTCTAGACAGTAATAACATTTTTATTATCTGTTTATTGTAGGTTGGAAATCTCCCAAATGATTATATGATAACCCTTAAATATGTCCCGAAGATGGATAGCCTGGTATGTATGACCATTTCAAATTAATCCAAATAAAATAGCCCACTGGAACCAGTGATGGCTGTAACATCTTGTACCTAGTCCTATGGCTTAGTAAGTTACAGTTAAATAATGGTTATTTCACTTTTCATATGATTCCCAAATATTTATTTAAAAGAAATGTAGAGAGATTCTCGCAGTCTCTTGACAGCAGTAGGGTTTCAAACATGCTTTGTATTATTCTTTCTGTATAATGTCATAGTTAATACATAGTAATACTTTCAAATAAGCATCATCTATATACTTTACAATTTTATTAAATTTTGTATTAAAAACTTTCATATTATCTTATTCCTTAATCAACAAATTTTTTGGGGTGGTTATTCCTCGGTTTAACAAAAGAAAGCATTTTAGAGTGGTGTGTTGAAAATGCTGTCTTGGTTGTTGCACACACTGCAAGAAAAAGAGGAGAAGGAAACAAGGTGAAAGTACAAATGATGATGAATGCTATATTGTTTTAAGAGAAGGAAAAAAGTAAGAAAAGGATGGGTTTGTCAGTTAAACTCAACAATATGGTGCCTGTCAAGAATGGAAATTATCTGCTAGATGTAAGAAGCTGTTTTTGTATCTGTACAAAGTTTTCACCATGAAAATCCAATTTGTGTGTGATACACATGTAAAAATGCATCCTATCCTACAACATTGTAGCAATATTCCCTACTGCTAGTGTAGAATGATGCCAGAAGCAACATTCTCTCAGTCCTGAATAATGAGAAGATGGTTGGAGGAAAAGGAGGCTGTGAAGGACCCTGAATAGTGAGGTTACAGAGAGTTATGTCAGGTCTAGAAGTGTTCTTAAGAGTTATGTTGGAAGCTTGAGGTTTTTACTAAAACTTAGGGTCCTTTTGAAAACCCAGTTTAAACTTGATTCATTAGACAGAAAAACGCTGCAGAATGAATGCTATGGTAATGTCAGGTACTAGATCCTATATAATATAAATAAAACTAATGGAAAAATTTCCATTTCTGATAATAGCCAATATTCAGAGGAGAAGGAAATAAGACTGGCTGCCACCATCTCCTGGCTGCTTTGTATTTTGAAATTCACTGATTTTGGTGCCTGATGTGATGAGATTCACATGTGTGGAGCACAACCATAGCCCGAGTGCTGTTCCCTCGTCTTCCAGGGTGAATGCAGTAGTTGTTGGGCTGAATTGAGACTGTTCCCTCTGCTGCACTCCTGGGGAGGTTGGCACTGAAGATGAAGAAGGCCAGGGAGCCTGCTTGAGTGATGAGTCCTGGTTGTTCTCACTGCCTGACTCTTGCCTTGCTCCGTGGTTCAGTTTTGACTGCCAGTATGCAGTTCCTTTTCTGTAGTTTAAATGCCATGTCATCTTGATGCGTCATAACCAGAAACTTAGATTCAGTTTACATTTATGACAAGCAGCCAAAAAATAAATAGGAAGAAGAAAAGTTCAAAGCTGAGATTTCTGTGTTCCCTTCACTGGTACACTACTTTCACTCATTGTAGTGGAAGGTGCAGCTCTTGGCCACATGCCTTTGCAGGAGGAAGTATTCAGTGGTATTCACATCCCACTTTGCCAAATTCCTCTCTGGGAATTTCAGGTTGTGTTATGCATACCACAGCAAAGGCTGGCTGAATAAGTAGGCTTTGCTCTGGCTTCTGCAAGGTCCCTGCAAGCTGGGAAACCCATGGCTTTGCCTAAAGTAAATGCCCTTTGTTCAGCTCTGAAGGGATTGAAATGGTGCTCTGCAGTTTTTTTCAGTAGACTTCAATCTTCAGTGCGTGCATAAAGTGGGAAGTGTACTCAAGGTAGCTAGTCTCAAATGTAGATGACTAAAGGTAGAAAGGCAGAATGAACGCAAAGCAGATGGCAAGCCAGTGTAGTGCATGTAACAGGAACAGACTGACCCCATCCATTAAACAGAAAGGTTGTTGCATTATGCACTAGCTCAAGGCAACTGAGTGGCTTTAAAAGTAGTCTTGAATAGAGTGAACTGTGCAGTCTAACCTGAAGGTTAAAAGGCAAAGATGATAGAAGCAGGGGCTGAACTCAGAAGAGAAGATAAATAAACTTTTAGATAGGTGTAGAAAGTAAAAGCTAAATGAGGGCTTTCTGGAAGTACAAGGGAAGTCAGGTTTGCAGTCACCCTAAAATTGCCCTTGGTCAAAGTTTACACAAAAAAAATCAGTTAAATCTCCATTTCTCCTAGAAAATAAGATCATGGTTTTCAGTTCAAGCAGTTTTGTCCCTGTGTTTGGTAAGTACTGAGATAGCAAGTGATTGCACAGCTTGATATTACTGAAAAGAAAACTTGGAGCTTTCGTGAAATACAGCTTTGTAGGTCAGAGCAGTTCAGTCAGAGGAGACTCCCACACACATGCTAAATCACAGGAGCAACAAAATAGAGTCCCTGCTGGAATTTCCAAATGTTCACTAGAAGCAGCAATCTTACACAAGTCCCTGCCAGTGGAGAATGCTCACCCACAAAGCCTCAGAGGAAAAGAGTTTCCAGGTTTCCAGTTCAGGGAAATGCAGAAGTCTGCCTGTGTTCCTACACCAAAGCAGAGCAAAGAAAATGCGTTGTCTGTCTTGCGGGGACAATGGGACTCGGCACAATATACGCTCCTTGAACAGAGTATGTTTCAACAAGCTTTCTCTGATTTATTTGCTTCTTCTTCTTCCTTCACCTCGTTGTGCTTGAAGGAAAAAAAGGGAAGCAGAATCAAGCTAAACATTATCCATTTTACTTTTTTTCATGCTTTTATAAGTCATTGTTGAGGTAATTACAGAAGGTGATATCACTGACTTACCACTTGATATCAGTGTGTGAGACAGTTGTACACAGAAATGGAAAGTGGACTGGACCATTAACAATGTATTTACACTTGGTTCTCTAAGCCTGGAAGCGTAATAGTCTGGTTAGTCTTCAAAAACGTGAAGTGTATTTTTTCTCATCAAAACCATTTACACATCAAAGGAGAACAACACCTGTGGATAATCTTATTTGAATAAAGAATCTGTATGCAGTTTTATTGAAGAAATTGAGTAAAATGAGATTGAGTCTAGAATCATAGAACCAACCAGGTTGGAAGAGACCTCAAAGATCATCAAGTCCAACCCTACCATTGTTACTAGACCATGGCACTAAGTGCCACATCCAGTCTCATCTTGAAAACCTCCAGGGACACTGAATCCACCACCTCCCTGGGCAGCCCATTCCAATGCCTGATTACTCTCTCTGTAAAAGACCTCTTCCTAATATCCAACCTAAACCTCCCCTGGCAGAGCTTGAGTACTTTGCCAAACATTTGCTGTGTGTTGCCTAAGGTGGAGTGCTGCCTATCCACTGGGCATCAACTGGAAACTGGTTTAGTGATACTAAGAGTACTTAGGGGTTGTTGGGCCAAGATCTTCATACCTGGAGGGCTTTAATGATCCTAAGACATTTTCAACAGCAGAAAAAATAACTTCACATATCAAATAAATTCCCATAGCATTTACCATTAAAAATTCAGCATTTATTGGGAAGGGATTTCCAGGTACAGGTTGCAGTGTGACTAACACATCACCTGTATTTTTGCTATTCATATTGAGTTGGGGTTCTTCCTTGGCTGGGCAACTTTTTTCTTTACTTGAGTACTGTTATGTAAATCTAAGTAAAAGAAGTTAATGGCTCTATCTCTGACAGCAAGAATAATTACCAGGTTTCAGTCACGTGAACAGCTGTACAAACTTTGTCTCCAAACTAACTGCATAGGTGTCAGTGAAAGAATCTGAACTCTATTCCAGTGACACAGATGTGGCAGATCTACAGGCTGCACAGAACACTTTTGTTGTCGAAAACGCAAGAAAAAAAAGGCTTTTAGATCTAGAAACTGTTCCCAGTAGTAGCATCTAGTGAAAAAGCTGAAGAGAAGGAGTTAAGTAAGCTAACTAGTTTAAAGGTGGATAAAAGCACACAAGGATTTCATGCAAAATGTTTATGGAAACCTTCTTGAGAAGAGATTCAAATCAAGGATCTTTGGGGTTAACTGAGTCATGTAAGGTCACAATAATAAAATGAAAACTGATAGTGGTTTAAAGAGTTGTTAAAGCAGTAGGTATTAAAAAAAAACCCCAAAACTAAAAAGATTAATGAAAGCATGGACTAGGGTTCATAGTAGCATGTCCCAACACTCAAACTCTCAACAGACTGATACTTGGCATTCATTAAGAATTTAATGACAGGATGGCATTTAACGGACAACTGTCAGTATCAGTGAGAACAGAAATTTTACCAAAAGGACTGAAGAGAAAGTTGGCCACACTAAAGAAGAAGAATATTTATGTAGACTTTCAAGATAATTTAAATTGGAAAGAACAGTTTAATATACTTTTGCACATTGAGCTGCTTAACCAGTTTTTACTAAAGTCTGATACTTAATCTACCTCTTTGTTTCTCTTTTTATCCCCTAACAGCCTAATCACTGTTGGTTGCATTTGATGGTGCCTGAATTTTCAAGGAGTCTGCATAATCTTCTCCAGAAATTTTCAGATATTTCAGATATGTCTGATGTTTTAAGCAACTATTCAATCATCAATAATCTCACAAGGATAATTAATGATCTTATGGCATGCCTCGCTTTTGATAAAAACAGGGTAATCTTATACAGAGTTTCTTTTTATGCTGGATATTTTTGGTTTTGCTTTCTATTGAGCAGTACTCAGTAATAGTTCTAAAAGGTCCAGAGTTTCATTAGATTTGTTTTCATTTCTATTCCTGTACATCTGAAATCCTACTTTGTAGTACTTGAGTACTACTACTACTCCTCCTTCTTGAGTACACTGTGCTAACATTGGCTAGTTGCTATCTCTTGTTTCAAAGAAAAATGGCTTGCATGGAATGAAAGTATATGCAATGACCTGTATACAGTTATTTAAATAGTCAAAAATGCAGCCATCATCTTTAAGATAATTAATTCATTCTGGTCTGTTTGAAACTAGCAGAAATCTTCTTTGTGCATCCAGCTTAAATTATTCATTTTGCTAGTGATTCTAATGTAAATATAAGGATCGTGTTGTTGAAGCTATTAATGTACTCTTAGTATGTATCACAGTATGAAGCTCTGAAAGCTTCACCATGGTTTAATGAATTTTTATATACAAATGCCCAGCTAAGGCCAGGGGATATCAATCCATTTCCAGGTGTTTCTGGATTCCTACAGCAGGTGGAAGGATTGCAGGAGTCTCACTCAAGAGATGTCTGATTCTCTTGTGTGAAAGTGATGGGGGGGATAGAGAAATTAATTTTCTAGTCCCTTATCCAGCTCTTACCAGGCTATCAGCAATTAAAAATAAAGTTCTGTAGTTGAGGGTTTTGTCCCACTGAATAAAACAGGCAAAATCCATTCTGTTCTTTAGAGCAAGGATTTAATCTTCCATATACATTTATTTTTGTTGACTAAGTCCTTAACTGTAGTAATTGCACATTTTCAACACCCAATATGAATCAACAACACCCAGTATGAATCAAATTAGCTGAAACACTCAGGTGCATTTCGAGTGGCATAACCTCCTAACCTTGTCATGTATTTGCCTTACATTGCGGAGAGTATGTAGACATTACCTACCTTTCCATTTCAAACTGAATTCTGTCCAAGGTTCAATGTATATATATTTTATTTTATTTTATTTTATATTTTTGTCCTGATGATTCAAAGCACTCAGCCAGGATATGGTTGGGGAAGAGGAATTCTATTTTGTAGAATGGAGAAGTAAATATCCTGAAATTCAGAGAAATTGCTAGGTATTGATTTCTTCAGAGAATAATGATCTCAAATCTCATACTTTCAGAGTTAAACACAAAAAAAACTTAGGAGCCAAACTGGGAAGATTTTCTACCTTTCCATGGTAAAAACCATGTTCTTACCACTGTCCTCCTTCTTGAGAGTATAGGGTACTGCCAGGCCAAATTTGACCTGCTGGCATAAGAAACAGCTGTTACGAAAGCCAGAATCAGGCAAAAAGAAAATAAAATTTAAAAAGTTAAACATCAGTCATCTTAACATGGATCTCAATCATGCTGTTTAGACTGTCATAACACAATTGTCTGATAGACCTCAAAGTAATTGGGCTTCCTTCTTTATAGTCCTTCTCTTATTTTTATGTACATCATCAGGGATCTCAGCCTGCTTCTGTGCAGGTGTATCCCAGCTATTGTATTCTGTTCCTTGTTCTCTTAATTGCAATACCAATGATTGTGTTGTGTTCGTGTATTCAGATTAAAAGGGTCATGTGGAACTTTGCAAAGTAATGTGAAGTCAATATAATGTTTTTAATGAGAGGAATTAAAAGACTCTTCATTTTCAACATGGAATGGGAGACTGTATTTCATCCCTTAGGAATTTTACAACACTATTAGTAATTTATTTCTATTTACAAAGTTAATCTGAAATCCTCAATCAGAAGGCCTGTATATTTTATGAAGATTGTATACAGCCAATCTGGTCTTCTTCAGGCTAAAAATTTAAACTATTTCGTGTCATCTTTGGATATTTTTATCTGTTGAAGCATTGAAATGAGCATCTCTCTGGACTTTCTTTCAAACTGAATTCTATATTTTACCCTAGGATTTTGTAAAAGAAAATGGTCACCTTTATGAAGAAGGTCACTTCATTCCTGAGGATTTTTTTAGGCACTTTAATAGTACCATCGAGGTCTATAAAGAGTTTGCAGAAACATTGGATAAGAATGACTGCATTCTGCCTTCTACAGTAGAAACACCAGAGAATGGTAAGATGGCTCTCCTTTTGGGGAACAAAATCTATGTAGATGTAAATTGATGATTTAACCTTGATTTCAGAGATGCTAAGGATCTGATATTGTACCTCCATGTCACCTTTTTACTGCCAGTTAAGTTACTACCGACACGGAAGGCTGTATTTCTCTTCAAATTTGAGTTCTATCTGACAGGAGAACTAGTGCCATCATTCCTAGAGCATTCATTCCTTAATATAATCCAAATAACCTTACAAGATGCTGCTCTATTTCTTTTCATCCCAAATATATTCTAGATTGCCTTTATTACATTGTTCTTCTCTTCTGTTAATGCTCTAGTTTATATAAGACAGTAAAGGAGCCTAAGATTACATGACTGAAAGGACTGGAAGCTGTAAATTGCAGCTGACTCAAGACAACCTTCATATTCATCCCACCCCTCCTGAAAAGGGTCATGTTTACTTCATTTAAAAATTTTAACAAGCTCAAGTCAGGCTCCGGCAGTTCTTTCTCATCTTTCCAGTAAATGGACATTTTGTATAATCTTTTGTTTTACTCTATCTAGTGACAGCTATTATTTAATTAGGTCAAAATATCCTGTTGCACAGTTACACCAATATTAACTAGATCAGTGCTATAACCTAAGAGCTTGTTTGCAGCAATTGCTTTTCCTGATTAGCTATTCAGCAGCATCTCAGTGTGTAGACACTTCTGTCTCTTAGTAAAACTCCCTTTTTTTATGGCTTCATCCATTTTATAAACAGCCCTATAGCCATTTTTTAAAAATAGCCCTATAACTACATCAGAGTAGCCCTATAGCCCATCGTCTTATATAGAGGGAACTGTATTTTAAGTTTCATAATGCTGACACACTCATTTTCTATTTAGATTCCAGGGTTGCTGTCACAAAAACATTTTTCTTTCCTCCTGTTGCTGCCAGCTCCCTTAGGAATGACAGCATTGGCAGCAACACTAGCAGTAACAGTAAGTACAAGTGATTGAATTAATATATGTGTCTCCATTTTGTTCTGGTAGCTGGTTGTTATGAGAGCTCAGAGGAAAGGAATGTCATTAATTGTGCAAATTAATGGGAAGTTACTTGTTCCTGATGGTGTACCATGTGTTTCTCAGCTGTCATACTGAAATGCGATGAACTTATCTAATCAAAATTTAGAGATGCTATCAAGTTACAATGATGTGACAGCTCTCTACAACTTGGAGAGGGCAGGCTTCTTCATTTTGGCTGTCATGAGGTCTCACTAATCATATGGTCTCAGCAAATTTGGCTGTCCTGACATCTCATTTTAACTCTCAGAAAAGGAAGTTGTTCCAAATGAACAGAATAGCTATCCTAAAATGAGGGTACTCATGTGGACAAAGAGGTTGCCTGTACATTGCATTTTGAGAGTAGTGTCAATCCCAAGCTTTACACCAGTTCTGAAGACAGTCCCCATGTTTGCTTAGTATAGTCACAGTAGGGCCACCTGCACAGTCAGCACACTTTTGGTTGGGGTCAGTGACAAAGGCACTGCAACTTTGGCAGGCTGTAATCTTCTCTCTGGCATGGTCATCTCCATATTTCTCATCTATCTTCATTGGTGCATTACATGACTGATAAGAGAGCCCAGAATAGTTGCTGTGAGAGCCTCAGCATTACCCATCACAGGATTAGAAGGGGTATAGGAATCTGAGGTGGAGAGAAACAATGAAGTTTCAGGGGCTTTTAGTGACATGGTGTGCAACAAGGTGAATACTCTGGAGCTTTCCATGTGAACAAAGAAGGGGATTTTCCTTAGAGGTTCCTGAAATTGTGATCAAAGCTTAACCATGTTGTTGTTTCCTTGTTCCTGTTTCTTGAACCCATCAGGATGGCAATGTATATCTATGTCTTTACAATTTCCCCTTTTCATGCCTGAGTTTCTTCTCATGCTCCTTCTCTTGGAAATGTGTAATCTAGTTACTCTCTAGGTTTTTAGCAGTTTGTATCCTACCTCTTAGTTTGGTCACAGCTGCTATGAGATTTGAATCCCTTCCTGGTTTCTTTCTAATTAAGAGAAGGTCTTAAGTCATCATATCCCAGAACCCTCAGAGTAGAAGGCTGGAACAAAAAACCACCTTCTACTCCTGGCTGTCAGCCTGCCTCTCTGGAAAAGAGAAGCCTCACTGCCATAGATTCCTTGCCAAGAGGTCACAGAGCTGGCTGCAAATATCCTGATGAGCCCAGGGCCAACTATGAGGCACCAGGAGGGGATTAAAGAATGCATACCTGTCTCTCTCAGGTCTGAACATGTGATAATTTTTGCTGTCACTGCTGGAGGAAAAACATTCACCTGCAGCCTGAAGCAATGGGAATGAATCAAGGAGCCAAAAGACAGACAGATAGATTACAGGAGCAGTTCAGATGAAAGGAGTTTGACATTAACAGGAGAGATGCTGGGCAGTGCAGTGGAGTATGTATGGCACCTGTGTCTGTGTTGTGGAGGAGGGTACAGAAGAAGGATTATTAATCTTGTTTTATAATTGGAACCGATAATCAAGTAGGAAAAAAGCCTAATTAAAATAATGCAGTAAGTTAAAGAAATTGCTTGGCTGCCATATGCTGTACAGGTGTGTTTTAACTGATTATCATTCTCTTAAGCAATTTATTGGAAAATTGGATATCAGTTAACAGCCTTATGTAGAAATGACATGAGGACTGCATGTCTGGGGCTGGGGACAGTTTGAACTCATAATCAGATTAATTTACATTAACTTGGATACTGACTGGTTACACTCTAGTTATTTGTGTGGAGTTTTTTGCAGAGAGGGGCCTCTGGAATCCTTACTGCCATCTCTGGTTTACTTCCTGAAATGGCCTTCAGTATTGATTTTAATTTTGTCTTGGATTTATTACTGAGGAAGTTTTGCTTTTACTTAATTCCTAACTTCTTGGAAGAAATGACAATGGATAAACCTTACTACTTCCTATGTGAAGACTCCCCAGCACAGGATCCCCTGGCTTCAGTCCTGCTCTCAGAACAGCACGACTAGATTCAAATTTTTAAAAAAAAAAAACCTTTGGAGAAGAGAAGGAACCTGAAAAAAAGCATCTTCAAACACAGAATACTGATTTTTTTTTAAAAAAATTACCCTCTTTAATTTTAAACAGTTCTAAATTGAGCTAATTAAAATTAATATTTCTAGAGCATTTAGAGGCATTCAGTGTTTGCAAAAGGAGATTAATAATAAATTTTGAATCTATTAATAGAGTCTGTGTAGTCAGATGGCTTGACCTGCTCCTAATTCTAAATTCAGCTTAGACAAAGCTGAAGTTCATAATCTAATAAAATCATTTGTAAAATAATTATCATAGAAATTGTTTATGAACAGTTAAATTATGGTTTTTTCATGTTACATTTGTTGAAAGAGTCATGTTTTGTGACTCCATTGTTCTTACACAACAATAAAATTAAACTATGATAATAGAGTTGTATCATAACTAAATCTATAACAAAAATCTTAGCCCAACTAAGTGTAAAATAGAAAATTATGCTATTATTTTTTTCCAAAATGGCGATAATGCTGTTTTCATTCTTGTAATATTAAATATAGATCTGTGGCATATTCCCACTCCATCTTTTCCCCCTTAGAATTCTGAAAACATCACCACCAGCACCCTCAATTTATTTAGTCTGGTTTGTTTTTTTCTCTGTTACATGACTGTAGTCCAATTTAAATTCCAATTAACTGTATAAGTACCAGTCTTACTGGTATTTCTCTGGATCATTATACCATGCCTAGTCTAGAGAATTCAGATGAGATGGTTCATGTGTAAAGAACAAGTGTCAGGACAAGTCTTGAGTCCTGATCTCTTCTTTCAGCGTTTTAACCAAACAGTAAATAAAGCTTGGTGGTATTTTCCCTATTGGATGAATCTCATATTACTCTGATTAAAGCTTGAACTTACTAGCTGTTGCTAACACTTTTTTCCTCAATTTAATGCTAAGATGTTCTTTATTTTTTCATGGAAAGTTCAGCATTGCCTTCTTCCATTTTTTTGCCTGCAATTTCCTCACAATAATTTAGCTTTATTATGCAGTACTGAGCAGCTCAAAGAACATATAAACACAGAGATCTCTGTAACTGTTTCTAGGAAAGTCTCCTTTTTTAATTAAGCAAAGAATACTGTAGTTTAATTCAGTAATTGCACAACAATTTGAAAATGTTCACCCATGGCTTAATGCAATTGGTGTTGCGCTCTGTGCCTTTCTTCCTTTGTTCCAACTTCATAGTTAATAGAAAACCCTAATGAACAGGTGAGAGCTGCTCTGCATTTTTACAGATAAGATCTTGTGGTAATTGTGTTGGAGCTGAGCACAAGTAAACTGAAAATTCCTTTGAGATATATATGGCAAAAGAAAATCGAGCCAGTGCTTTGAGTCATAATCACACATGGCTGAAGGTGGGAATGCAGCTCAATAACTTCACTGTGTAGCTGAGTGGCTTTTAAATGCAAATATATTTTGTTCACAGCTTAACATCCCAATGTCCATGAAGACTATACATAAATCAGCATCAAATGAGCTCACTTCCTTAGTGAATCTTCCACAAGTTGCAGAGTGAGAGGTGCTGGCCTGCATCCACTCCCCTTTTGCAGTTTACGGGATAGAGTCTATTTAAAGTGAATAATATATTAACTGCAAAGCTAGCAGTTCCTCTGGCATTGCCCAAAGTGTTCATAAAGTTACTGGTACATCGGGTTCCTCCTCCTTCTCTACCTTTACAACTGCTGCGAATTTCTATGTAGAGCTCTGAAATTTCTTTGTAAAAAATACTGTTAAAAACAAGGGTGCAGGACTGTTGCTGATCACTCTGCATACAGAACATTTCTTTAGAAGTTAATGTAAAAATCATCATTCTTGCCATGACATGCTGCCCAGCATTAGGTAGGCAGAGGGTTTTTGAGGTTATACACTATACCGTAACATGTTATCAAATAATTTATGCTCTACGTGACCTGAAAAGTCTTTCCTTTGATTTTTATTTCACGTTTTAATTTGTTTCTGATGTTTGCAGAGTGGAATCCAGAAATCATGACCATCCCCATAGGGTTTACATAATTTAGTTGTATAACTCAGGAGTCGTTCACTGGGAAGAATGGCATTAGGCAAATGAGGGTTGCATTTTTCTTGACTAGAGCACAAGAGCAATATAGGAATTTTCTTCTGAGAATGCAATTCAGATAAAGTAACGACAGGAATTCTTTTTTGAGTTGCTCAGGCTGGCTGTGCCCCACCTGGGTTTGCCCAGATTTCTTGAAGACGAGTTCTGCAGGCAAATGTTCTCTGTGCCTATTCTGTGACAGAAAATTAGAAAAGATATGTCCCCCCAGTTAATTTCTGCTCTTGGCTGTAATGTCTGAGCAGACAGAGGCAGACTAATCGATAGCCTCTCTTTTTCAGCTGATGCTCACCTCTATAGAACTTTGTCTGCTATCTTTCCCTTCTCCTCTGTAGACAGATTTCTTTCACGGTAAGCTAGCATTGGTTCTGCTTGACTGATGTTTCCTTTTAGTGTGTTGAGTCTGCCAGATGTAAGTAAAATTCAAGTCCCTACAGTCAGAATCTAGAGTTTGTAAACCGTGTATGAGATACAGAGATATATGTAGTATATGAATACATAAGATAAAAACTTTATGCTGCCTTACTTTTTAGTTATGTCTACCCTGAACCTAGAAAATTTCAGAGATAAAAGGAATATTTGTCTAAAACTTGCAAAGTGTCAACCAGAAAATTTCAGGGAGTTGAAAATGAGTTGCTAGTTAACTGTGACAATACTGCTTTCTAAACTAAAGTATTTGCTTGGAGTCTGTTTAATAATGTACTAAACACACATTGCTTGACCCAGTACATCATACTGTATGTGCTTAGACATTTGCTGTTTGCATGAGTCACACAATTTCTAGTGCTGTCAGTTCATTTTCATTTCTGTATCCAATCACCTATGCTTTTTCAGTGCTTACACTTTGGTTCCTTTCCTGTAATCTGACAATACATCCACCATTCAAACTGCAGACAGTCAATCTTGAAATGAACCAAAACTGGGTGGATGATATCTAAACTAGCAGGCTCCTGTG
Organism: Acanthisitta chloris; assembly: GCF_000695815.1. NCBI lineage: Eukaryota > Metazoa > Chordata > Aves > Passeriformes > Acanthisittidae > Acanthisitta > Acanthisitta chloris. Next base: position 89,387 of record NW_008664467.1, on the reverse strand, counting down.
GCTTGCTTTGCATTTCAGAAGGAGGATCCCCAGGTGACTCTGTAGGACTTTTCACATCCTGCTCTTGATGAAATAACTGAAGGGCCAATTTTTAGTCTCAGCATGCATGAAGCTCCCTGTAATGGGAATAGAATTGTTTGCGTATGTAAAAGACTAGGATTGGTGCGCGTCTGTATAAATGTTAAAAGCTATCAGGAAACTGTTACAACCAAATAACAGAAGCTAGACCTCCAGGTACAAGGGTTTGATCTTGCTGAAGTCAGCAGGAGCTTTCCAGGAAGATATTAGAAGTAGTCAGGCTTATTTTGTTAATTAACCTCTCGAGAGATTTCATGTTGGTCATTGATTAGTGGCAAGGCAAAGTGTCTGTCTACAGTCGGTGGGAGGTGTCTGATGGAACTTAGACAAATTCATGGATTGGTAATATATTCTTTTCCAGATAATTACTTTGTGTTACAAAATAAGACCTTCAAAAATTAATAAATCCAAACTTTGAAGTGTGGGCAAGAAATCATTCTCAACAAATGACAAAAAGAGAATTAGTGTTGGTATTTTTCAACATAGCTGTTTCAGAAATGGGAGGAACATCCTTGTGGTCAAAAATTTCCTGTAAGACTTTGTATGAAGTGCACCTCATGTACATAGCACTTTGAAGTATCTGTTCTGCTATTTAAGATGCTATTATGTAGGTGGTGCATGAAAGTGCTCTTGCTAATAGTGTTGCCCTGAAGATAGTTTTCTGCTATAAATCTGTCTTCACTAACGAGAGCATCTGTAATTACAGAAGAAGCACTTGGCTTCATTAGCAGCTCCAGCCTGCAAGGGATCAGCATAGCGCTGACATCATTGCTGTCTCTTCTTATTGGCTTTATTTTGGGAGCCATATACTGGAAGGTAAGAAATATTACATTTAATTGTTTACATAGTGATACTACATTTCTTAGCTATGGGGAGGTGGGAAGAACAGAACCATTCTGCATTTGAAAATGAGAGATCTCTCTTTTGATCTTCACTGAACTGTGAAATGCAGATGTAAATCTGTGTGTCACATTCTTGAATTTCACCACCAAAATGCAAATCCTGTCTTATCAGCATGATTGCTGTCTAATTGGAAACAAAAAATGTGGGATTCACCCAATTTTCCATGCCTCGTATCGTATCTTGAGAAGAGGATTTGTTTTGCTTTTCCCCCTTATACCCCTGCCTACAATACAAAGGCTTTGATAGTAAAATTTTATCAGTAGCAGATGTATGTTAGAGGACAAGATTTGGCCTACATTTTCCAAGATGCCTTTGATATTGAAAATCTGAAGCAAATTGAAGCATACAACAATTGTTTAGGGAGTTACTAAAGAAAGCTTTAGAATATTTATATTTAATGCATTTTATTCCTAGAAAATACATCCCAAATCCAGACCAGAAAGCGATGAAACTACACAGTGTCATGACTGTCAAGAGGAAAATGAGATAAGGTATATTGTTTCATTTTATATGTGTATTTACAAATGTAATTTTATCTCTGAGAGCTACTTCCTTATTCTCTCTAGCTCTATGGCAAACACACAAAAAGTCCAAACACAGGGTCTTGCTGCAAAGGTAAAATATGTGCTTAGGGTGTGCCCTGTAAAGGATCTTCTAGTTTAAATATAAAAATTGATATGGAAGATATTTCTGCTTACAAAATTTTATTAAGGGGACATTACCTTTTCTTTGTCTGTCCTTACTCCCACTGTGGGAAAGGATTGCAGAGACCTATAGGGGAAGTAACAAAATAAAGTACATGTTGTTTGCTTTGTGGTGTAAAAGTAGATCAATATTATGTAAATAAATGGAAAGAAATGTCTTCCTGATTGTGCTCCTAAATCCTTCTAAATACTTCTGAGATTAATATTTTTTATGTTCTTTCACTTTTATACATTACCCAGGACATCTGTGTTTTCTGGGGTCTCTTTTTAATGTCTATAGAGAGTTAATGAGAACTCATTCAAATCCTAATAACTACTGAAATGATTCATGACTGTTCATACTTAAACATTGCTTTATCTGATTTTTAAACAGAAAAATATCTGTGTAACTGAGCTGATCAAATACACCTTAGAAATAATAGTTAAAGTCTTTCAAGTTCCTTGGACATGGCTTGGGCAAAGAATTCTCTGAAATCCAGAAAAGGACTTAAGGATATTTTTAATTGGGATAGTTCATGCTAAAGCATTTTGAGAGTATTGTTTAACCTCATATACCATGATGTTTTGTCAGATTTTAACTATGAGGAATTCAGGGAAAGATCAGATGCAGATGGCAGAAGGATACATCCTGTAGTCTTCTCACCCTATGTGAAATGCCTGGTGCTTCCCGCTGTTGAAGGCAGAAATAGGCAAGGTTCTGTTCCAGCAGTTTGGTCACAGGAGCTGAATTTTTCAGTGTTTAAGCTTGCTAGAATAATAAATTCTTAAAACAAATTTTCTTCATGTACTGTACATAGAATGGAAGACTGTGTATTTGCCAGGAGCATTGGTTGCCACAGATAACTCATTCTGCACCTCATCCTCACAGATATTAAGACCTGTGAACTGGAACATACATCTCCCTTTTAACTTCACAGGAAATAGAAAACATTGCTTTATATGAAGAGAAGAGCAAACAGTTAGTTAAATGCAGGAGATGGCCTTAGCAGGAAATTCAAACAGGTTGCATTCTCCATCAAATGTCTTCTTAATTATATGGTGTATGTTTTGGCATATATGGCATAGATGAACATTCATCTGTAACTAGGAAGAATTAACAGCAAACAAATTGCAATACTTTGAGTTCCCTGTTATTGTAACTAACTTACAAACCCTTTTGTTTTATTTCCTTGAAAGACTTGTATTGTAGCATTAAAGTACGTTTTTTTTTCCAGTATGTTGCAGCAAAAAGAAAAGGAACATCTACAAGTGTAGCTGTTGCTTTTTCTCCCTCAACACTGTTACTGTTTCATGTACTGGTAAGTTGTTATGGTGAGAGTCTTACCATAGACTTAATTACCCAGCTGCTGTAATATTAAGTGATTTAAAGTCCATTTTTGGAAAAAAAAATAAAGCTTGCTATCAGTGGGCTTCATTTGTACATAGGATCTTTAGCAGCTAATTTAATTAATCCTGTATCATTCATTTAAACATTTGACTTTTAATTTGAATGCTTCAAAATTAAATGTGCAGGAATTTCAGAATGAAGGACAGCTACTACTTCTCCTTTTTAGCATGAGAGCTGATATGGAGAAGCTGTCAGCTCTTGTCCTATTGCTGTTTCAAAGCAATGTGAACTAAAAAGAACAATCTACTAAAAGTAGAACGTGAGTGTAGGAGAACAGGCCAAGTAGAGCTGAGCTTTTATTGATTGTTGCTCACTCAGCACATTTTACATTCCCTGTAGCCTTATCAGGTATATCATTCTTTCTTTAATATGTAGGAGTGAACAGCAAAGGCGAGTGAGCTTTCTTGGTGCCAGATGTCCTCTTCAGAATGGTGCACTTCTCTGGCAAGGGGCTTCTTACCACAGGAACTGTGCTGTACTTAGCCCATGGCATCCATGTAAGGGTGTGGAAAATTCAGGCAGTGCTGAATGCTTCATTTTATATCATGAGTGGAAAGAGCTGCTTAAGAGTATAACAGGCAATCCAGGTTTTTGCAGTTTATCATGTAGCAGTTACTCTCAGATGTATTCCAGTGTTTGATGTGAATGAGTTAGCTACAGCTTGGGATATTTTCAGTCTCCTTAACTGCATTGTTCTAACATCTACTTACTGAGAAGGAAAATTGCCACTGCATTGAACAAGTCATTCAGTTTTTCCAAAGATGCAAAGTCCACTTGGTATTGGCTAATCCAGGTGCCTTCAAATGGAAGTTTGCTGCCAGAGATGTCCAATACCAAAATGCACAAACATAACTGTTCTGTAAAACCATGAGACTTGTTTCATCACCTTCGATGATATCAATGGGCTTTTGTAGGCAAGTATGGACCAGGAAAGTGCATCTTATGACATATTTTTTCTTTCTGAGTAAAGGAATGTCTATGGAAGTGTCGTTAAATTTATCTATTTCCAAAGTTATAAGAAAAATAAAGTCTATGTTATATGTCTATGAAACACTATAACTTTTAGTAATACAGAGAGGAAAACTAATCAGCAAAATCAGAATTTTTGTTTTTGTCTTCAAGCAGGTAACAGTTCCATGTTCGCTTCATAAATGAAGCAGCTTTAAGCACATTCGTATTCCTTCTGGAGTGACAGACTGAGTCTGCATCTGTTGTTGCTGCCCATGACTCCATAGACGTGATACAGAAATGAGGACAATTTGTGTTTGTTACTGTGAAAGCAACACTGAATTGAACAACGACAAGAAGAGTGTGCACTTAGCAGGACTGTATCTTCTGTGAATATCTACCTTGTGTGACATTTGAGGATTTTTAATTGCATTAATACTTGCAACTCACTCTGGCAAGCAAAGTACGTCCTGAACAAAAAACATCTTTCAAATGCCTCCAACTATGTGTAATCATTACAAGTCATAAATACTTTTGCATCCTTAATTTAAACTCTGTGTCCTCTACCTTACCTTGATGTCTTCAGATGGAGATCTCTGAACTGACAGAAAGTGCAGAAATGGATACAGATAACATACTCTTCAATATTGTATATAAAACTTGAAAGCAAAGTCATGCCATGAACTCGTGTTCTAGACTTTGACTTATAAGGAGCTGTGTTTATGCCTGGCAAAGGCCATGTGTACAGCAACATGTGGTCTCTGTTGGGTGCCAGGTGGCTGATTGCCCACCCCAGAAAGCCTCAAGAATTCATCAGTGTTGGTGGTCTCTTCAGGAGAAGCAAATACTGGATGAAGACAAAGTAAACAGGAGGTGAACGTACCTCATGGAGCTTTGAAGCATTAAGAGTAACTGCTGGGTATGTGAACACTGGTGAAATTTCCAGCCATGCTGAGGGAAAGTAAAGAGTCTGAATAGCGTTCAAACATCAGAATAAAGACAAACCCATGAAATGCATTTTAAATGCTGAAGATGCATGCCATTGATACCTTGTCTTTAAATGTATAGCATAGAAAAGCTGAAAGATCCTGAAAGTGTATTTAGCTTTTTCTTACATCAGCTGTAATTAATGATTGCATTGTGTTTTAAGTGATTAGTAAGCTTTAATATCCTGGCATTCTCCACTCTTGAAGGTTAATTCTTTTGAAACAAAAGAGGCTTTGTTTTTCACTTGTCTTCTGCATCTATTGCTGTTACAGCATCCATGGAATGTGTACAGAACTGATGTACAGATGTGCATTTTTAAGTAAATCCTAAAAATACCATGGTAAAAGCTACAAGTGTAGTTGTGCATCTTTTCATCTTGGCTCTTTCCAGTTAATGGGTATGAATTACTTATCTGTATTAGGGGTTTGTACTTCAGAAGGGTATAGGTGGCTCACTTCAGATGACAAACTGTCATCTGTCATCAAACTAACCAGGTCAGGAAGGGTTTTAGTTTAAGTAACTTGAAAACTTAAAAAAAATAAAATCCTTTTTAATGTTTTGCATAAAGTTGGAGTTCTCTTTAAAATGTATAGTTACTAAATTTTTAAGAGTTCTTGTTGAAATTTTAATCTTCTGCTGACTTTTCCGAGACCCATGCGTAAAAAGAATATGTCATACATATAATATATACGTTTGTGTGTGTGCATGTGTGTGTGTGTATTATTGGTAAAACTGTCTTTCATACTTACTAAAAAGATAAAATCCTCAGAACCTTACCATGTTCGATGACAGAGCTTATGTGTGCATGTAGCCACTCTGTGTGGAATTTTAACCCTATTGAGATCAATGTTTAAACTTCTCATTAATTCACTGATGCAAGAATTTGGTCACATGGAATTTTTATTTATATTGAGGCCTTTTTTGCACTTCCTGGGTGTCCCAAAAGGGTCCTCAAGTCATACTCAGCTGGTATAAATTAGCTTAGTTCCATTAAGGGTAACAGAACTTTAAGGTTTGCATCATTTGAGGAACTTCTCATAGACTAGATCAAAAGAAACTTAGTGTGAGAATTAGGCCTTCATGTTTCATCAGAAGATGCTGGAGGAGTCTACAATTTATAATGAGGGTTATTCATCACTTCTAAAAAGCAAATGCATTCCTCAAACAACAGAATTCCAGATCTGAAGCTCAGTCTCCTTTGACATTGTGTAGTTCCTTACTTACAAGGTCCTAACACTTTGAGTTTCAAACTTACTTAAGAGTTACACTAAAAGAAATGTCAGCATGACCTAACTGATGGTAAATTTGCACTTTATTGTTAATGCAGAGAATAATTGTGTATTGATTTTGACTGAATGGAAAAGTATCCACAGTAAATGGAAGCAATTATCCTTAGACATTGTATAAAAACCTTAAATGCTTCATGTTGTTATATTGTGTGCTTTTAAAGCTAGCTTATGCATTTGAAGGTTTTAAATATTTTTCTTAGATTCAGTCAAACAAAAATATTGTATTTATTAATGTTCTTTGTTCATAAGAATGTTCATTTTCCTAAATGCATTCTTTCCAGAAAATCAAATACACAATAATGTTGCACATTGATGTGTCCCAAATTCTACTTTGATATTCAAAACGTGCGATGTTTTCAGCTTAGTCTACTGTTCAATAGTATAGAAGATAACAGTTGTGAATTGGAACATACATTAAACCCATATTGAGTGCGGCAAAATGTTCACCTTCCAAGAGCATCATCTTGAAGCAGTAGCTTAGTCACTTTCACACGATGTCAGGCACTTTTATCCCTTCTGTGGAGCAAGCCAAATTTAAGGGTATATGAGAACAGAAAAAAATTTCATGTATAAACTGTCCACCTTCACATCACAAACACTATTCTTTGAATGTGCACCGAAGTTGTATGACACATGGAGTAGCAGAACTGTTGTTGGAACTCATGACTTTCCCATTCTCTGCACCCCCTTTTGAAATATCTGAACACAACATCAGGTATTAATAATCCTTTTGCAAAGCAGGACACTTCTCGACATTGTTAGATACAGTAGACGGCATGACACTTGGAAATGGGAGCGTGAAATTATTGGAAAGTTTCTGTGGCCACTGAGAGCTTTACTTAGAGACACAGAGAGATTTTGAAAGATTACTGACTTGTGAGACATCTTTGAAATCAATGAAAATAGAGTAAGTTACTGCTCAGTGGGAGTAGAGATAGCAGAAACAGACATTTAATTGCTCCCGTGTTCCATTGTAAGCTATTTAACTTATGGGGAGTGATCAGGTTTTCGGTCTCTTTTTTGGGTAGATGGAACCCATGCATTTACACAGCTAGAAAATTAACACCTTCCCCTTCAAATGAAATTGGGGAAAGTCAAACAAATTATTTTTTTTACATCTGTGATTTGGTGAGAAACTGTCTTTTAAGTTTCCTTTGAAGTAGTTGAACTTTGCATGCAATTAATAGTGGCCTTGTGAGAACAAAAAAACCAGATAGTGATATACTAAGTAACTCTGTTCTGCTTTAGATGTGTTTACTTGAATGAATTAATGGTACTTATTTCATCACAAGGTCATTTTATAAGCAAGCTTATAAGCAGGCTTATAAAATGTGCTATACTATGGAGTATGTGTACAACCTGCACATTTTTTAGATTCTCATCTTCACCAGCTCTGTTTTCTCTGTTGCTCGCTCTCCCTTTGTAATATGCTGAAACTGTTCAGTACACACAACCCAACTATTAAATTGAAAAGCTAACTGTATATATAAAATACTGATATTTTGAGTTAGATTTGCATTTAAGAATTATCCAACATTCTTCAATTCAGGAATCCGATTCAAATGTCTGAAATACAGATCTACAGTAATGATGGCATGTTACTATTATGTTATCAAACTCATGGAACGCGGAAACTTCAGACTCTTTAGTGATAGAGACACAGACGTTTGCTGGTTGCATCGTGGGCAAATTCATTTATTTCAATGTAAATGTCAGCACAGTCTTGCATAGTTATATTCTGACTGAAGGTAATCAAGAAAGTTTATAAAATGTGATGTGTATGTACATATGTGTCCTCTTAAAGATAGATGTTTTCCCAGATCCTTTTTTTATACCAGTTCAAATTTGGAATTTACATTATATACATATACTTTATTGTTCTAAATAAAGATATTATGCACTGTCAAATAATTAGTATATTGCATTGTGTCAGTCCCATTTAAGACCTTTTTTTGAGTCCTGTCATCACCTGGAAGAATGCTCTGCCAGAACATACGCTACTAGATGCAGCCTCCTTCATAAAGCATTCATTTCTTAATCATGAATTCTGAAGTCTTGTGCTACCAAAGTGTATGTCCTCATTATTGGCCTTCAGTGCTGATCCATAGTGCATCTGTGATGATGAAAATTATTCCAGCTTCAGAATTAAAAGTTTGTTGTAGTTTCTTAGTGAGCTTAAATGTTTGTTGCCTGCTTTAAGCAGTTTTTCACATCCCATTCTTGCTATTAGCCACCTATTGGGATTTTAATTTACCACTAAAAAGTCTGAATGTTGATAATACATTTCTTTTGCGGTAAGTGACATTTACCAACTCAAACATTTATTACAAATAGCAGGGGTTTTCCAGCAGAAACTGAAGCTTATCCCTTTTCAGGTTTCAGTAGTTTATTGTGGCTTTTCTGTAAGAAGTCCAGGACAGGGGATTAGTTTGGGAGGAAAAAACTGAGCTGCTCAGGGAGCTCTGACATCTCTCCATTCCTGAGAGAGAATGAAAGGACACTGGCCTAAGAGAAAGAGAGAAACCTAGTAAAGCTTTCAGCCTCTCTTGGAGAGTGTTAAGGAGCCTGGGAAGAAAGAGGTGAAGCTGTAGTACAGGAAGGTTTGCAAATAAGAGTGAGGTACAGACAGGACTGATGAGAGTAGGATTAATGGACTGTGACACCGGGGAACAGGATTTGGGGATGTCACAATTTAGGGCATGGACAAGAATGAAAGCTGTGGCTGTTGGTCTGGACATAGCCAGAAATGCAGAGATGATGGGCTTGAAGAAGGCCATGAAGCTTGCACTGATGGTGTAGCAGGAGTCATGCCCTGAGGAGTATCTCAGGTGGGTCAGCAGTATGATGGGCACTCGGTTCAGATATGGCTGCATGAGCATCACATAGCTGCAGAGTTGGATATGAGCACACTTCATGTGAAAAGCTGCATAAATGCAACAAAAAGGAGACAGATTTGGCCTGGAATTTCAGGAAGGCAGAAATAACAGCAGTGTACCTGGAAATGAGATGTGAGAGCTCTTAGCCAACTAAACAACCAGTCAGGAGCTGGTAACTGGTATTCTGATTCAATGTCCAGAAGGAGATTGGTGGTGAGGGGTGTCCCTTAGAGATCTGCAGTGGAAACAGTAGTGTTTAATATCCTCATCAATGACACAGTGAGATCAATTACTCCCTCAGCAAGTTTACAAACAGCACCAAGATGAGTAGTTCCAAATGTATCCTGCTGTGCTGGTTTGAAAGCAAACCAGTGAGAGACTCCAAGTCAGAAGTACAATTTAATATGAACAACACAGCAAAACAACAACAAATGCAACAGTACAAAAATAACCTGACAGAGTCAGAAAGTAACCTGACAGAGTCAGAAAGTAACCTGACAGAGTCAGAAAGTAACCTGACAGAGTCAGAAAGTAACCTGACAGAGTCAGAAAGTAACCTGACACCCTGTCAGTCAGGGTGTTAGTAGTAGTCCGATTAAAATGGTAGCTGCAGTCCTCCTGGAGCAATGGCTTTGCTGGAGCAGTGATCCCGCAGATCTGCTCCTCTCCTGAAGGTCCAGCAGCAGCTCTTGTCCTCTGGGAATCCAGCAGGCAAAAGGCTACCTGTGCTGGTCCAAACCCCGGCTTATATCCCTGTGAGCATGGTTGGCTCCCCACCCCTGGGGTGAGTCACCTCACCATGGGACAAGGTGATAATGGACCACTGGGCGGATGTGTCATGTATGGGTCCTTGGCAGCCCATTAATCAGAGACAGCCCCCTGAGGGAGCCATCAGGGACATGGTGATAAGGATCACTGCCCCACCTTCTTTAACAGCTTGTGGAGACGAAAATAGAATACATACCATTGCAACCCAGGACACCTGCATAAAAAGGAAGCATGACCAGCAGGTTAAGGGAGGTAATTCTACCTCTCTGCTCTGCTCTGTTGAGACCCCACCTGAAGTACTGCATCCAGCTCTGGGATCCTCAGCACAGGAGAGACATGGACATGTTGAGCAGGTTCAGAAGAGGGACACAAAAATTATTAGAGGGATGAAATCCTTTCCCATGAAGAAAGGCTGTGAGAGTTGGGGCTGTTTAACTTGGAGAAGAGAAGGCTCTGAAGAGACCTTAGTGCAGCCTTCCAGTACATAATGCTGACTAACTACACCTCAACAACAGCACTTAATATGAACCTTGCAGACTTAAATGTGCTAAAGGATTGAGGTAAATACTCACCTTCACTTTTCCAATTTTAGTTTCTCCAAAACAATGAATATAAACATCTCATTCAGTGGACAAAAGCAAAGGCTATCTTTGTCCAAGGCATGGACAGCATAAATAATAGCATTTTCCTACTTCTGTCATGCAGGAAAACAATGCTTATTATAATAAACAACTGTTTCTTGATAGCAGTACATTCAAAGAGTTTAACACTTCCGTGAAGTGACTGTATTTTATATCAGCTGGATATATGCCCACTCCACATACACTCCAGTGTAATTTTATTCCATGTTAACAAATCTGTGCTACTAAACATATTTTTTCCCCCAAAGTTTCTGCATGGTAATTCATAAGATGTTTTTAGCTTTAACAAGATGAGTTGTTTCAGGATTTCACACTACATTAATAGCTTACAACACCACTTCTTTACTATTCTTCATGTAGCTGTTGATGATATATTTTCTCCCAAAGTTCAAATGTTTCTGAAATGGATTAAGTTTCCAATAGCTACACTGAAACATGTGCTAACACAATCAAGTTTTGTGTTGTTGTATGCTTAAAGTGAATTATTATGTGCTGGTGAGTAGTAGAAAATAAGGTTAAATTAAAGCAGAACTGCCAAAACTGTGAAGAGCGAGGGAATGGAAGTTTAGCCCTATTTTTGCTCTGCCGTATCCCAAGGTAAGTTATTTCAACATGTAACAGGAAAAATCCCAAATGTGATTATAGTTTCCCTGACTTATGCCCCTTCTGCAACATCCCACGACAGGCAAGCAGGACCTAAAAATGCAGATGTGAGCCTTGGGCTTCTGGCCAGTCACAAAATGCAGGGACAATTTTCATTCTTTTTTGGCAAAGAAGATAATTTCTTGAGCTCATGGAAAAAATTCAACTGAGATCACAAAAGCCTCATTGTTTGTCACCAGTTCTGCTCGCAAGATAATAGCATGATAGTAAAATTGGCCCAATTAGAGTAAAGAAACTGCAGAGCAGAATGTATAGCTTTTGTCAGTTTAAGTGACTACCACAAGTGACAAAATGTCATCTTAGAAATTTCACCTTGTCATCTCCTACATTGTGAATTATGATTATTAGGACCCCCCCAGGTTATTTAATCTGTCATGTTCATAAAGTTAAATATTTTAGACCTTCCTTTTTCTCAGAAATGCTGTCATCATTAACAAAACACAGAACAGCCTTTACCTTTAGAAATTACAAAATGGGGATGTGTCTCAAAACCAATTAAAAGCATAAGTGAAGGCAGAGGCATAGCATCTAAATCTTTTGAATCTCATCCCCAAGAATAAAGCAATGAGTTATTTGAGGCAATTGCTCCTTTGCCAGAAGTTGAGAAGAAAGTATTCCATTGACATGGTGGTACTGCTCAGCAGTTTGTTGTTAAGTCTTGTGTCAGATTTTTCCAGAGGAATCCAATTGCCTCAGTCAGTAAGCACTGTTTTTCCTTGATTTTAAATGCTGTAACCTTTGGATCAAACCAAGAGTTGTGTAAATGAAGGATGCTGTTCTGCGATATAATTGGGTACTCAATACACTTCAAATAGGATCATTGGTGGACAGCAAAGTTTTAAGCAGGCATACTAACTAATGGACCTGTAACCTACTGTGTGCATGTGTGTGGGATAGGGGTGCTAGTGGGGGTGGAGGAGGAGACAGTGTTTGGATTTAGCAGATTTTACAGGTAACTACTGTGAACTTTAATCATATACCCTGAAGGAATGGCTGCATGTTACAGAATCTCTTCATAAATCCAACCCTTGGCAAGAACAAACCTCAGGATTGCCAAGTCCCATGCACTGATCAAAAGGTTTGCTGCCCCAACCATCAGCAGCTCAGCACTGACACCCTTCCTGCTTTGTGACTGCCTATGCCAGAACCACATGCACCTAATATGTCCCTGGGGGTTCCTGTAATGAATCCATCTATATTTCCATATAGGCCACTAACGTTATTTCACTGAGAGCCAAAAATCTGACTGTGGGTTGTATGACTCAACCAGGGCTTCTGCATTTCAACCTGGACTGTAACTGGAAGTTCAGCAAAGCCGCAGGTTTTCTTTCTTGCATACACACACCTTTGTGTCCTGTCATTATCCAGTCCCTCCTTCAGCCCCCACCCAGACTCCCCATTGCTCTCCTGTTGAGTCATACTCTGCAATTAAAGCCTCATGTATCCTGGTTACACTTAACAGCCCTACTATTAGGAGTTTCTATGTAGACAGTAAACATTTGAGTTAGTATTTAGGAAGAAAGCACTTCAAATTGTTTAGCAAAACATTAGACTGCTGGGGTCAACTATAACTGGGGTACTGCTAGTCTGACTGCAAAGTGCACTGCACAGCAGTATGCATGCAGGCTGTGAGCACAGAAATTCCCACAGCTTTTCCTCATAGGAACAAACAAATTTTATGCTGCATAATTATGTTAACCCTGTTTTCCCCTAAAAGTATCTGCCCATCAGATTTAAGACAGCAACAGCTGGTCAAATTAATCAGATGCTCCCTTGTGCAGTCCTGTCTCACAGTGTTCCTGAACAGACTGAAGTCTAACCTGTCCTTCTAGTGACCCTCTCCTGTATCTTTATCAGAGTCCACTCTAGAAGAGCCCAGTGTAGAAGAGGATTGGGTTCGAGACAATTATTGAAAAGGGGAAAATGGAAGAATGGGGAAACTATAGATCAGTCAGTATCATCTCTGTGCCTGGCAAGATCGTGGAGCAGGTTCTCCTGGAAACTATGCTTAGGCACATGAAAAGCAAAGAGGTGATAGGTAATAACCCACATGGTTATACCAGGGACAAGTCATGCCTGACAAATTTGGTGGCCTTCTATGACAGGGGGCACAGAATTTGTGGATAGGGCAGAGCAACTGATATCATCTACCTGGACTTACGCAAAGTGTTTGACACTGTCCTGCATGACATCCTTGTCTCTAAATTGGAGAGACATAGATTTGATGGGTGGACCACTTGGTGGATAAAGGACAGGCCGGACGATCGCATGCAAAGAGTTGTGGTCAGCGGCTTGTTGTCCACGTGGAGGCCAGTGATGAGTGGTGTCCCTCAGGGGTCACTGCTAGGGCTGATACCATTCAACATCTTTGTTGGCAACATGGACAGTGGGATTGAGTGCACCTTCAGCAGGTTAGTTGATGACACCAAGCTGCGTGGGGCAGTCACAGGCCAGATGGAAGGGATGTGCCATCTCGAGGGACCTTGACAAGCTTGAGAGGTTGGCCAATGCAAACCTCTTGAAGTTCAACAAAATGAAGTGCAGGGTCCTACATCTGGGCCATGGCAATCCCAGGCACAGCTACAGGTTGGGTGGGGATGTAACTGAGACCAGTAATAAGGAGAAAGACTTGGGAGTGACAGTGGATGAGAAACTCACCATGAGCCAGCAGTGTGCACTAGCAGCCCAGAAAGCCAAATGAATCCTGGGGTGCATCAAAAGGAATGTGGGAAGCAGGTTGAAAGAGCTGATTCTCCCCCTCTGCTCTCATGAGACCCCACCTGGAATACTGTGTGCAGTTTTGGTGTCCTCAACATAAGAAGGACATGGAACTGTTGGAGCAAGTCCAGAGAAGGGCCATAAAATTGATAAGAGGACTGGAGCATCTCCCCTATGAAGACAGGCTGAGGAAGCTGGGACTGTTGAGCCTGGAAAAGAGAAGACTGCATGGAGACCTCCTAGTAGCCTACAACAGTATCTGAAGGGGCCTACAGGGGAGCCAGAGAGGGACGGACTCTATGTTAGGAACTGCAGTGACAGGACAAGGGGTAATGGGTTCAAATTGAAGGAGGGGAAGTTTATGTTAGATATTAGGAAAACATTTTTTACTGTGAGGGTGGTGAGACACTGGAACAGGTTGTCCATTCCAGTAGTGGATGCAAAGGTTTTGAGGATTAAACTACTGAGTAACAGGAGGAACATCCAATATTCTCTTTGAAGTGATGGGGGGGCAGATGGCCAATCCCCAATATTAAAAAAAAAAAGAGGCAGCAAAAGAGCCATTTTTGAAATGCATCATTTCTAAAGAAGAGGTAAAGATAAGCAACAGTGCAAGAAGTCAGTATGACTGAATGCCGTCTGAGATTGTTGTCAAATTCCCTGATAGTTTTGTAAATATCATGTCTAAACATCATGACAGTGGCATAAAAATGAACTGGAAACCTTGACTTTCCTACATTTTTAAGATTAGGAAAAAAATGTAATAGCTCTGTGAAACTGTACAACAGGAAGGAAAAAAAAAAAGATAAATAGCCGTAACAAAAATGCGAATGTTTTAAATTTTAAGTCTGCCTAGCTCTGTATATACTGACAGCAAGCAATCCAAAGAATTGAGAAAACAGCATCAAATAAACAAGTAGTGTATAGCAGCTCTGCACTCAAGAGCTCAGGCTTTAGATGTTTTCCAGGTCATTTAGTTTTTAGCAGAAGTTATTTACAGTGTTTGGAATTCCATGACTTCTTTGGAGGGCAGAATAAGCATAAAAACATATAAACCATGGAATTTCACTCAGGGATTCCTGAATTTAGTCTGCCAGTTTATAATGGACATTTTACATTGCAAATAACCATTTAATCTGAACTGAAAGAGATATGAAAGCAAATCTACTATGCGGAAAACTATTAACTGTCATTATGTAAAAAGATAATTTAATTTCCACTTCAAACTCTTCTGTGTGGTTCTATAAAGTGATAAGAGTGCTCTAGTAAGGGTAAAGTTCAACTGTAGGACACAGAGGCAACCATCATATGATTTTGGCAAGTAAATAAAGCATCTGAAATATCAGGACATGCCATCTACTTGATAAGATGTTACTTTTCTTGGAAATGTAAAAATCTGTTTGAGCAAGAAGCAGCAAAATAAGAAAACATAAATGTTTTTCTTTGAAGAGTGTAAGATAGCCTTTCTGTTCACAACCATTTTTATGACCTTTACTTCTCTGCTCTATCAGTAAGGCAAGCAACTTGCTTTCAAAGCCATCAAATACATTTGTGAACTGAACTCCATTCGTGCCCAATTCTTCATGAATTGCTTCCCATCCCATTACAAGTTAATATCTGTTTCAACATGTTTTGGATTTTAGGACTTCTGGAAATCAACCAAAGCTACAGCTTTAGTGAAAACTTATCTGCAGAGAAGTTTCTAGAGGTTCTGTGTGTTACAGTTTCCCACCATTTATCACAGATCCTCTGCCTACGGTTCTTGCTTTCAGAGCAAAACTGGCAGAACAGCTCAGGTAAACCTTTCTGACCTGTTTCTATACCAAATCAACCAGACAAACTTGAAACACTTTAAAAACTGCTGTTATTTAAGAAATGAAGCTGAGGTAGGAGATAGAGCACTGCAAGAGTGGAGAACCTCTGTCATCGTACATTCTGCCAGCTCTGTAGGGAGAGGCAATGTCCAGCAAAAGACTGCTAATGGACACTTGAAAATGTCAAAAATTACATCACAGCCAATTCTGCTACTAAAAATAAACACACAAACATGCCGACAGAGTGGACTGGCAGATCACCCATCCTGAGAACAAACTGAGCATAGCAGCACAAAAGCTGATACTTGGTTGTACCACCATTAGATCTTTGTATACATTAAAGGACAAGCTCTAGTTTGGAAGTTATTCCCTAGAAACTAGATTTACAAGAATCAATAAGTTTAAACCCTTCCTTCTTTCTTAATTTTCCATTATATGAGGCACACTTTATTCATTCCAGACAGTTTCTCAGTGACAGCCAGGACCTCAGAGAACCAGTGGGGCAAAAATAACCACATGCACTGGCTGTTGCAGCTGGAAAGAGATATTGAAGGTAAAGGAGTTCTTAAGTACTTTTTCTAACACATTACTACTTTGGGTTCAAAAAATCCCCTTTTGAGTCACTTGGTTTGTTTGTTGCAAGCACTGATGCGTAGAATTTACTTCCTGCTGTAACCTTGAGGACAAAACTCAGTATTTGCCCTGGAAAAATAACACCACTTACATTTTATCCATCTGTTGGGAATATTTACTTTACCATGTACAAAATTGATTACTATTCACAAAAAGTTTCCATTTATAATTCAGTCATGCATATTAACTTCATTGTTTTTTCCAAGAACTATTGTAGTTTTCTGTTTTTCTTGTTTTTCTTCTTCACAATCCTTTGCAGTGTTTTTCTCTTAACCTACTTCTGGTTATTTCTCTCTTTAACTCTGAACTTCTCTGCCCACATATAGGAATAAAAAACTAGACCATTTCATCAAATGGAAGTATTAACAAAATGCTAAATCATTTTCAGTTAAAAAATTCTTAACCAATTTTTTGAAGGACCTAGTATTTAATCATATAGATCTAACTCAGGTTTGGCATGATAAGGTGGGGCTTGATGAACCTCATTATATTAAGTAGGTAGCATAACAGTGATACAAAATAAGCCTCACAGTAATATATGAGAGATATTTTAGATTGGGAGATCACCTGTTTTCTTCCCCCTACTTACAACTATCTGTAAGTTCTCCTCTCCCATGTGTCTACAAATATGAAATGAAATGTTTTCTTAGAAGTTCCTACTATGTTTTAAAGCTTTAAAATTGATCAGTTTCTTGCTTTGGTATTTTAGGAAAATTTGCTAGAATAACCCATTCTCTATCCAGTACAGAGTCAGTGTTATTCTTGTCAGTTTTGAAGCAAGAAGTATCTTGTATCTCTGTAGCCAATTCTGTGTAACAGGCCAAAAGCACAAAAGAATCTCCGTTTGAGCAGAACTTAAATCACACAATATATTATTATTACATATTTCAATGGTCTCCTTTCCACTGGGAAGACACCTAAGTTCAAGGGAGGGATGCAACATTTTAGACTGATTTGTATTTGCTCATCCACCACCAGGCACATGAAGCTGATTCAAGACATGGATGAGAGCAATGTGGCAAGACAACACTTGGCAGACAGACTGGTGACATCTCTAGCTGTATGAAGATCTTCACTGCCAGTCACAAGGGCTAGACACCATGCATTTCTATCACAGATTATGGAAAAGTGCTACCCAGCCCAGACACTAAGCAGCTCTGCAATTTCTTGTTTCCTATGTCTTCTCAAGAATCTTGATGTCCACTTATTTTTTCCCCCTGTGCTGGTTTGGGCTGAAGTAGAGCTGACTTTCTTCACAGTGGCTAGTATGGTGCTATGTTTGGGTTTTGTGCTGAACACAGGGTTGATAATGCAGAGATGTTTTTGTTATTGCTGAGCAGAGCTTACACAGAGCCAAATCCTTTGCTGCTTTCCGTACTGCCACGCTGGCAAGGAAATTGGGGGTGCATGGGAGACTGGGAGGAGACACAGCTGGGACAGGTGACCCAAACTGACCAAAGGGATATTCCATACCATATGACATCATGCTCAGTATATAAGGTGGGAGGAAGAAGGAGGAATGGGGCACATCTGTAGTGATGGCGTTTGTCTTCCCAAGGAGCCGTTACGTGTGATGTGCCCTGCTCTCCTGGAGATGGCTGAACACCTCCTGTATGTGGGAAGCAGAGTAATAATTCCTTGTTTTGCTTTGCTTGTGTGTGCAGCTTTTGCTTTCTCTATTAAACTGTCTTTATCTCAACCCATGAGATAGCTTTTACCCTTCTGATTCTCTCCCCCATCCTGTTGGTGGGGGAGTGTATGAGTAGCTGAGTGGTTCTTGGCTGCTGCCTGGGGTTAAACCACAACACCCCCACAGACCCACACATGTTTGCCAAGAGTGGTTGGGAAACAAGTAAACACAACAATTGATGATGTCTAGTGAAGCACAGACTACCTTAGCACAGATCATCACCTTCACTGTGAAGACCTACCTGGGAGCATCTTGTGTAAGGGCATCCCCAGGCTGTCTTGTATTTGCCCTTATGTACAGTGGGGACATTATAGGAGGAATAATTCATCCAGCCTACCACCACATTAAACTCATCTTTCTCTGAATTCATTTGCAACCTGCTCTCTCTGTTTCTTTTTCATCTCACCTAGTGAGAAGCTGCTATCTGTAGCAGTGACATGAGAACAATACTTTATGTAAATAACTTGCAAGTGGAAGTAGTCATTAATGCAGACAGTTCTGAAGGCAAATGAAACAGCATTTGGCAGTAAGCACCATTAATGGGTCTGTTGCTTAGGATTGTAGTCTGATTCAGAACATGTCTTTCTAACTTCTTTATTTTTCACTGTTTTTCCTGGAATACAACCCCCAAACAGTAGGGTTTTCTCCTATTGCAGCAGAGATTATTTGGGAAGCTGTTTTTAGTTCCAGTGCAGAGAAGAGTTAAAGAACAAGCAAGTGTGGGATTGAGTCACAATACAGGTGTTATCCATCATTGATCCATAGATTGTATGTTGCCAGCCTATGCAAAGCCAAACTCAAGCTTAAAACTATACCCACAGCCACATGCACCTAATTCTCAGTGTTCAAAATTCAGGTAGTGTTAGTGTGGTGGGTTGACCCTGGCTGGATGTCAGGTGCCCATCAAGCTACTCTCACTCTCTCTCCTCAGCAGGGCAGGGAGGGGAGAAAATAAGAAGGAAAAAAAATGGGAAAAAACATATAGGTTGTGCACAGAAGCAAAGCAAAAAAGATTTATTCTCTACATCAGAGAGTGTGTTCAAAATTCAGGTAGTGTTAGTGTGGTGGGTTGACCCTGGCTGGATGTCAGGTGCCCATCAAGCTACTCTCACTCTCTCTCCTCAGCAGGGCAGGGAGGGGAGAAAATAAGAAGGAAAAAAAATGGGAAAAAACATATAGGTTGTGCACAGAAGCAAAGCAAAAAAGATTTATTCTCTACTTCCCATCAGAGAGTGATATTAAGCCACTTCCTGGGAAGTAGAGTTTCAGTACACGTAGTGGTTTCTCTGAAAGATAAACAGTGTGATAATGAATGACCTCCCTCTCTCTCTTATCTTTTATTGCTGAGCAGATGCTATGTTGTACGAAATATCCCTTTGGTCTGCTTGGGTCAGCTGTCCTGGTGGTCCCTCCCAAGAGCTTGCACACACCCAGCCTACTGGTGAGGAGAGAGTGCTGGAGAGACAGACTTGGTGCTGTGCCAGCACTGCTTGGCAGTAGTCAAAACACTGGTGTTTTATCAAAGCCCTTCTAACACCAACACATAGCATAGCATAGCACTATGAGAAATGCTATGGGGAAAATTAGTTCCATCCCAGCCAGACCCAATGCAACTATGTATGTGCCAGCTTGCCCTTTGTGAGTGGCCTACTCATCTCCTCCTGCCCAAACACACAGACACCCAGAGACATAAGCACAGCAGAGCACACTGGAGCATATTTCATCTGAACATGCAGAGCCCAGTGAAACATTCTTGTACAGAAGCCAGCTTCCAGTGGCTGGACACAGCAGACTGGTCTCAACTGAAGGCATGAAAAGGCAGAGCTAACTGTCTCGTGAAGGGTTTTAAGGGAGGATGAAAGTACAAGTTCTCCATTGCTGGCAGAGAGATGGAGAGTGTTTGGGGATGTGTATTGTTTTGCTTTTGATTTTTTTCCTATAGCACATTAGGAAAGCTGAAAGATTAGCAGAGAAGCAAGTGATTATCTGTTTTCTCAGGCATATGTTATCACACATAAAAAAACCCAGAGACAATAGTTGAGTCATAAAAGGTGCAATTCGGTCCCCAAAGTGAGAGAATTGATCAGTACATACTCCTTTGTCCATACTTAAACCATAGTATCCAATCAAAATCATAGGATGAGAATATAGGTTGGAAGGGGCTGTGTGGAGATTGTCTGGTCCAACACTTGCCAACATTTAGCAGGTCTATCACCAATGTGATAGAGGGTATTCTGTCTATTTCAGAGAAGGTTACAATGCTTTCTGGTGTGGGAAGTGGGAGTTTTAAGTGTAGCACCTGAGTTATACAGACGGGATAACTACAAGAGGAAGGTACATCTAAATGATGTAGAGAAGAGCAAATGAAAAACACAGTGGAGAACAAAAGTTGGAAATAGAATAAGATGTAGGAAAAAATACCAAACAATACTCAGACTTTCAGAAGGTCACCATACCCACACTACATGTTTTCTTTAGGACTTGTTGCTATCTGCGTCATACTGTGTGTCCCTGTCCCCTTCATTAAATGTGGGTTAATGAAATACACTCAGGGGTTACGTTCCTACAGTTTAATAGGAAATTTGTTGGAATATGATGCACTACATAAATACTTTCACTTTGCCCTTCAGAAGAACAAGTGTGAGACTCAGACCCAGTGCACAATCTGCTTTAGTCTGAAGCAAGTTTTCTGTGAGGGTTGGTTTATTGTGGGTATTTTTGCATAGGCAACAAAACATAAAATAATTTTCTGTGTTTTACTAGGAAGACTGAGAAGAGAAACTGCTTTCAACCTTTTAAAAAAATGAGTCATATAGCACTGTGGCCAAGTGTTATGCTGTGTGTATGACCTTAGCCTGGAGAGCCTATTTTTTTCCACATATTACCTCCATTTTCCCAAGGAGAAAGAATTCCTTTCTGCTCCACCAAATTGTAGAGAGCATAAAAAAGTTTAATTCTGTATCCTTAAGACAAAAATATACTTTTTGCTCTGCTTCAAAACTATTCAAATACTGTGCTTTCAAAGTATGAGTTTAATCTCTGTGGAACTCAGTTACTCAGTTAGTTACAGGAGAGTGAAAAAAATTCCAAAACAACTACAAATCCACAGGAAAATTGAAAGCAAATACTATGATAGGTGACTTGGAAGAAAAACTAAGAGCTAAGCAAAATTATTTACTGATTTCCAAGTATCAGGAAACACTAAAATTACCTGGACTTAGTCATTCTTAATGAAGAAAAAATGAGAAAATAATAGCATATGAGATGTGAAATTTTCCTAGAATAATCACTGGAAAATTATCTTTTCTCTGCCAGCACTTGCATATATTCCATGTACGAGTGAATGTCATGCCTCTTCGTTGGAAACTACTGAAGTTTCTGATATTCAAAGAGAGTATTTGTATAGAAAGACACTCTAGGACAGACACTAGGAAAGAGCTCTTACCAAAGTTTATATTCTGATAAATTTTATGTCCTTACACAAGACTTGGAGGAGTATTTCTAAGTCTGTGTTTATTTATAACATCTTGTTTTGCAGGAGACAAACAACTGCGATATGACAGAAGTCTTGAACCAAAAGGAACAACTCAAACAGCCAGTGACTTTCCCAGCTACATCATCAGGCTCAACAAAAGAACAATAAAGTTCTTCTGAATATTAAAACAACTAATTTGGAAGGAAATGCCAGAGTACTGAGATGTTAGGCACTAACATTCAATGAAGATTTTCATGTCTCCATTTAGTGTGGTGTTCCATCATGTCTGCATAACAAGTCCAGTATAAAATAAGCTGCAGATGAAAAGGACTACTGTTGAAGCATTTAATCACGAGCTTTTTCCAAATCTAATCTGGGATCCAGTGTAAGGGTGACAGTAGCAACACTAACTGTGGGCTTCTGAGAGGGCAAAGGCAGATGGAGGTAAAACATGATACTAGGAAGAAGGAGAGAAGTCAAATTTTTTTCAGGAAGAAGCTTACTCAGGTGTCATACCTGAGAATTTCTGAGCAAGAAAAATACTGGCTTGTTGGTATTTCTATTTCTCTAGTTAGGCAAGCAAAATACTGTGATTATATTGTAAATAAAAATTTTAATAAAAACATAGCTGTTGTGTATAATAAACTTTACATTCTAATTGAAAAAAACAAAGCAGCAGACCTTATTTTGGGCTTTGATAATGTAGACATATTTTGAAAACATTACCTTGTTTTTAGTATTGAAGTTTCAGCAAAATTTTCAGGTGCAATATTATTTCACAAAAGATTGAATTAACCTATTTTTTTGTGCTGAAGTGAATTAGAAGCACATTTATAGATGCAACTTATGTACAGATACACAAGAAATTACAATATCTGCATGAAAAGGTGTTTGACATGCTATAGCTGCCAAACTTGATCACAAGACTTATTCTTCAGATACTTGAAACCTTACTTAGTTACTGAGCACCAAAAATGCCCTTTAATGACCATAGGTAGCCTTCTTCTCCATAACTTCTGAAAAACAGAAGTTAGAGATTTGGACATGTGTACCTTAAATCATTTCTATTCACATTCCAATGCATTTATAAGCATGTAAGTAATTTGTTACTCAAAGTTTGGAACTTCTCAGGCAAGAAGTTGTATTTTGATTTAGATATAAAATACATACAAATCACCTATTTCTAGAAGTACAACAAGCACTGAGGTAGGGCAAACTCTGAAACAGCAGTACTTTAGGTGTGAGATAGGTTGCAGACCAGGGGATCTACAAATTGGCAACCTACTTAGCGAGGTAACACCACGTATCAAGAGAAAATCAAGACCTTTCTATAATCCTGGCCTACCCTCTGCCTTCACTAAGCTTCCAGGATGAAAAGTACATTTCAGGACAGCTTAACAGTTAGCAGCCTTCAAACAGAAAGAGGAAGCATCCATTCAGCTGATATTCAGGCTCGCATTGATCTCAAGGAAAGCTGGGAGAAAATGAAATCTTTGCACAGTAAGGAGGTCACAGGGGTGGGTAGAAGAGAGCCAACACAGCTCTCAGTTGGTGGGGACACCAGGCAGTGTCACAGCATGCCCCACCTTCCAGCTTTGCTCCTTCCACAAGCAACGCCAAAAGAGTCTCAGAGAGTTCCTGGCAGGATTTCCATGACAAGCCTCTGTCCTGTCCTCAATCATGGTGTGCCCCACCCTCACTGCTATTCTCCTACTGCCCCTAAACACACGCATTTGTTTATTCCCTTGCTCTCCTCTCCTTTGCTCAGCCCACTGAACTGTTCAACATACCATGTCTCTATTATGTCCTTCCACTTAACTCCCAGAGAGCTTTTCCTCCTCTTGTGGAGGAGCAGCTGGGTCAGTAAGTGGAAGGGTGCAAGGAGAACCCAGCACAAGGCTCCTTTCCAGGTAAGACTGGGTGCAGGAAGCTGGGAATGAGTAGAAAGGCTGAGTGACTTCTATCTGCTCTGTCAGGCTGCAAGAACAACTCAGCTATACACAGGCATACAGCTTCAGCCTAGGGGAATGCAAATACAAGGCCTGAGTACAGGATTTTACAAGATTTCCTATAGACTGCAAGAGTTATGTGACATCAACAGGTCAGCAAGAAAAAAACATAAAGAAAAAGAACCATGCTAGGCTAGGTGAAAGAGGAATCCCCAGGGCCATTAACTGAGACTGTGACACATAGCCTCCTATTAAAAATCAAACCATATAAAACTGTTAAATCTGTATCCTCTCATTGGTGAAATATTACGAAATAAATTTTAAAAAAACCCCACAAAACCATGACAAAGGCAAAAAGACCCCAAACCCACACAATAGTATTTATTCTTCAAAAATCTTAGTGTCAAAGACTGATTTCACACTTTTTATTCTACCAGTTGATGTCCTTTTCTTATATTGGAGACGGATAGCATTACTGTTGTCTCTTTTCTCCCCATCACTTCCTAAGAAACTTACTTTTTCCCCTGGCAAACTTGTCAAACCTGAGGGACCAAATGGTTCTAATTATGACATAAGTTTCTCTGTCTGTTTTTCGTCCTCTTATTTTTTGGTTCCCACTTGAAAAAATGTAACAAATCTGCTTCCTTCCATATGGAACATTTCTGAAATACTGTGAGGAACAGCCAACAGTAGCCACTTCAGATATGTTTAGCTTATTAACTCTTTTTTCCCTTGCTCAGTTCAAGGATTGTGTATGCCAACAGAATAAAAGTATTTTTATTTATGAAACTGCAATTTTGCCAGTTTTCATAATCAGATTTTTTTAAGTGAACAAAATTGTTATATGAATCCATAATGTGTTAAACTCACTACAGATAGAGAGTATCCAGAGATCACTACAGATAAAGAGCATAAACATTTTAGTCAGAATGGAAGCCTGCAAATGACTAAGGAGTTACTACTGCACTGCTCCCACCCTCCCATTACCATCCCCCCTCAGAAAAACCTATAAGAACTTGTCTTGAGTGAATGAAGCTGTTTAAACTTAGAGTGAAGGCAGACTAAAAATAACTAACTCTCATATAGAAATACCTTTTTTTTAATTCAAGTGTTACTTGCTAACAAGCTGGATCAGATAATTTCCGTTGGAAGGAGCATAAGGGATGTGTTGAAGCTCTTTTATTTTTGCAGAGTATTACCTGATTTTAAAAAATATCACACAAATCAAAATCAGCATTGCATTTCAGTAAATGAAACAGCATTGAAATGTACAGAAGGATCATTTGATATGAACTCTGCCTATGAAGTTAGCAGCCCTTCACTTATTCCTTCAGTAATTCTGTGTTTAAAATGCAAAATGTACTTCCTATTTAAGTATATTGGCTATAATTTTGAGGATGCTGGATGGAAATAATTCCCTCATAATCTTATGAAAACTCAGAACTCTTATCAATATTCACATACACATTGAGTTAAATCTAAGAAACAGACATCATAGAAGTTTTGTAAGATTTAATGCCTCATCAGTGATACTGAAAATGAGATAGAAAAAGAGAGAGAACAGACTGGCCCAAATCCATCATCAATGCCTGGGGAAGGAAGCATTAAATGCAACTATACACCTTAGCTTACATGATATTTTTCACCAAACAAAATTATGTCTAGCATACATACAGCATAACATTCAGTTCAATCTAACTGCCTTCTTCTCTTCTTTCTGTTTGTATGACTGTCTCCCCTTCATGTGGGAGTAAGAGATGAACAAAGTTTATATAAAAAAGCATAGGATATTTTTGCAGAATTTTTTGTGCTTTGCCTCAATCCAGACACACTTAATACAAGGTTTATGATTGCTAGAGGTTAAGTGGTCATATAAACTAGTAATTTCATGTTCAGTCTTCAAAACCCTATATAAATGTTTAAGGCCTAAGGGTTGCATTTAAGGCCATTGCAGCAATTGGCTGTTGTAACCTGTAACTTTCATATTCTGAGCTGTGCTAATGGTGTTCACATAGCCCCAGCATATATCCATTGGAATTTTGAAGCTACCCATGAACAGCACCCGACTTTTTAAGGAGCAGTTTTCACTGAAGGCACACATTACACTTGAAACTTTGTCTACACTGACAATGCCAATGTCCCCTGGGATCATTCCTAGAAGTTCAGGCCAAGTTGCTCAGCATGGGTCATATTCTCGCGGCAGACAGCGATGCACAAAAGCTGTATGCATGCTGAGTAATGCTCAACCCAAAGCTCTTCTCTGATTGTCCTCTGGATTTCATGTGGTACCCAGCTACAAGATGCATCATTTTGTCATGATTTTTCTGTTGAAAGCACCTAAGTTAGCGCAGAAATTGATGCAGAGTAAAGATGAGGAAAATTAGCTGAGTACCATGAACCTGCTAGGGCAGTGTTAAAGGCAGGACAAAATAGGGAGACCCAGATCTTGTCCAGAATAACTTTGAGAAATCATTACCAGAGCAAAGCACTGCCTGAGCTCCATCATGGAGGCACAACTGGCAAGTTTGTTCCAAACAAGAATTTAGGAGAGAACGAACATGTTTATTACATGCCAAAGAAGATGGGACCTGAGGAGAAACCAGAGTGAAGTCAGTGTTGGCTTGTCTTCCCTAATAGCTGTCTGCTTGCTCTGAGCTGGAGGCACACTTTTCTTTACCAAATTCCAAAGAGGATTTGTGAAACTCTCTCTCACCTACCAAAACCTGGCATTGTGTAACTCAGTCTGCATCATCTGTCACAATTCCTGTTTATGTTTCTACTTTTAACATTATATTTATATATCAAAAAAAAAAAACTTTGCAGAAAGGCTTCTGCTGTCTACTGGTCTGCTTTGCTTGAGGGTAATTTTCATAAAGGGTAGTCTTCTGAGGTTGCTCAAAGAGAATACAAAAAAGACCTTTCCCCTTTAAATAGGAAAACGTTTTACTTAATAATTATTTGACAGTTAATTAGTTAATGAAAAAGGTGTGGTTTTAAACTCAATTTTGTCTTATTAAGCTATGGTTTCTCTGCCTAGTAAGGGAATAAAAACAATCCAAGAGGATTTGGTCAAAAAGGGCATGATACCACAGCCTGGTTCAGTACCTCCAGAAGGCTTCTGTGGATGAAGCAAAGGCTCCCAAGCCAGCTAGTTTTCAGGAGAGCACTGGCATAGTTTATGGCACGAGTCCCTAAATCATATTCCTGGACAAGATTTCTAATCTCAAGTCCTGCATAAAGCAGGGCTGATGCTGTGCCCAAGCCCCTGAAATCCTCTAAATATTCTTTGATCTCAGCTTAGTTCTTCTTGTAAATGCTTAAATTATCATGGTTTGAGGCTGGGCAGAAACTTTCTTATTTGCATGAGCCTTTAGACTATGTGGCAAGGGCACACAACACTGCCTTCTGCTCACTTTCCAGAGCTCTTGTCTGGGTAAGTCACGCCCCTCTGTCCCACGACCCACCTCTGATTAGTTCTATGCCTTCCCCAAAGGAATGAAAGTGCATTTGTGCTGAGGGGATCACGCTTGCCTTTCTTCGAGGCATGTTTTCTTTTGTTGTCTTCCACAACATAGACTATGGGTTTGATGTCTTTTTAATAAGCTGGCATTTCTCCTAGTGTAGGCAATCCTTCTCAAGAAGCAGCTTTAAGTGTTTCTAGTTTTCAAAGCTGCATGAGCTCTGGTTGAGGTGGTTTCATGCATTAATTTAAAAATATGAATAAAAAGATATAAAGAATGTGGCAGTGGAAAAAAATTCAATATTTTTCATATTTCTTTTTCCATGTGATTTTCTAGCAAATGACACATTAGGTCATTACCTTTGAACAATGTGCTGTTAAGTGGCCATCTTGAGTTTTATTAAAGAAGACTGATGCTAAAAGAAGTACTAAAAGGCCACTCAAAAAGATTTTTACAGGGATAAAATTTATTGACCTATCCACAATGAACTGGGACAGTGTTGTATAATTTCTCTTTGGAGAGAGCAGTCTCATTTTTGGTGATGCTGCAACTGCCTACAATAAGATATGGATGTTTTTTATTCATGCACATTACTCATAATACATAGAGATTAAACAACAGAATTACAATTATACATGTTTCTTTAAAAAGAAAGGAAGAGAATTATTTATTTACTTTTTTTTGGTCTGCTGGACAATACAATGGTGGGAGGCAGTCTATTACAGCTTTTCCCACAGGCCTGCCCTTGGGAATAGGTCTCTCTAAAATCCCGTTCTTGTGGACCTACAGAAATAGAATGCAGTGCCTTTTTTAACTTGTAAATTATCACACCAGGCACCCTGCTGCAAATGAGCTAGAACAAAGCTGTGTCCTGTAGTGAGATACGTATTTATCTGAATACGTCCATATGCTTTCATAATGGAATATTTAGGGAAAGCAGCACAGCCACAAAGTGTATAAACAAAGAATAAGTAGATGTGGCATTCTCAGCATTTTTTTTGGTGTTTCTAAATAGAAGTGAATTTTACAATGTAAGCAGCCATTTTAACTTGGCCTTTCTGATAAGATCTGTCACAATCAGCCTAGCTGAGCCATGAAATACCTATACTCCACCTGTAATGTTTAATATAATGCAAAAAGTAAGAAAATATTTATATAGAATCACGAAATATCCATCAACACACTGGCACAAAGTGTATACAATCCCCAGAGCCGCCTGGAAGGAACACAAAACCTAGCCAAACCCCAGAGATGCTAATGTAGATTCCTTAGGATTCTGTAGATCGTCTCCTGAAGCTGCAGAAATGCTAGTGGCTTTAGATACTATAAAGAGCTTGCCAGAATTTAGCAGGGGAATGGGAGAGGAAAACATCTTTTCGCACAGGAAGGTTAGATGATATATTCAAAGTGACTTTTATCAGGGTAAGGTTTTTATGGCCTCCTAAGACGTTCTTAGTAATCCCCTCAGATCACAGATTTTCTCAGCTTTTAACTAAGAGAGATAATCCAATTGCAGCTCCCTCCCTCTCCAATGTCATTCTGTTTGCACTTGCATACGCAAATTGCTTTCTGCCTGAAGTTCTGCAGAATTTACTTAGACCTTGTAAGGAAGGAAAAAGAGATGAAATAGAAGAAAAGCCAATGGAAAAGTGGATGCAAGCTTTGCATATGTTGCCACTTCTCATTTCTATGGAACATATTTATGCATAAGCTGCTAAACCCAGGGTTGTAGCCAAGTACTCAGACACACTGTGATGGATGGGAAGATCAATTGTTTGTGAAGGCAGAAAGGGTTCTAACCCAAACTGATACTTCTAAGTTAAGCAAATTACGTTATCCTTTTTTTGCATAACCAAAATGTTTACAAATATTAGATGCTTATAGGATATGGTCCTTTCTTTTTCACACAGGCACAGTCTAAACTAGGCTAATGTTGCTTACTATGAAAATCCAGGGCTGTAATCAACATACGTTATTGGCAATCTTTCAAAAATTCACTGACAATGTTACAGAAATGTTTCCCATAGCCGGCAAGAACAATTGAACCATAACTTTAAGAAGTTCCATATAGATAACCAGAAATTAAGAATGAGATACAAAATATTGTTCCATAGAAACTCAATTAATTAACATAACTTGTGACCTTGCATGGCTTATTGTGGTGTTACTATACCTGTGCTCAAAGAAACACATTTGAAATGCACAGCCATCCAAAGTGATCCATTAATGTCATGTCTGTCGAAACTGCCTTCCAATTAAAAAACAGAAAAAAGTTGTAGTATTAGTATAGTGTATATGTCAGTATAACATGTGGTTGTTCATTAAATATTTCCAGAAAATGACAAGGTCAATGCGAAGATACCATTCATTGACTTAGGAAGTATGAAATGCTTTAGCTGTACAGTGAATGACTTAGCTACCTGCTCAGTTCACCTTGAAAATAATCTTTCATTTGGTGTATGGAAAAAGTACAGTTAGCCCTGGATCGTATCCAAGAAACATTAACTTTTCCAGGTAAGAATTAAATATTTCCAGAAAATGACAAGGTCAATGCGAAGATACCATTCATTGACTTAGGAAGTATGAAATGCTTTAGCTGTACAGTGAATGACTTAGCTACCTGCTCAGTTCACCTTGAAAATAATCTTTCATTTGGTGTATGGAAAAAGTACAGTTAGCCCTGGATCGTATCCAAGAAACATTAACTTTTCCAGGTAAGACAGACACTTTTTTTTCAGGAATGTTGAAACCTTGCCCAAAATCCTGTGTCTTGCAGAGGGAACTTACATTCTGTTAAACCTCATCAGAAGAATTATGGTATTTGTGAAGTAGAAAGAGCAAATCCACAATTTTCTTCCATGAATGTAGTTGGGCAAAATCAGGTTGTTTACAAAACAGACCAGACAGGAAAGCTGTGAAGCATCTTTCAGCTTCCTAGCTGACCTCTGCAGAGTGGAATGGACCTTGAAAGCTAATATTCTGTGTATATAGATGTATGTTACTTCCTTCTGTTTTTGAATGTTTACGAAAGAGTATCATGTATTTATGTTTGGTAAATAAAGTCTTCTTTTGTTTGTTCTTGCATAACCCACTTTGAGATAAAAGCTGGTTTAAGTGTGTTGCCTGACCTCACAGCATTTCATGCTTACTGACACGGAGAGCTTAAAAGCAGGTCCTGGTCCATGCTGACAACATTCAGCTCCCCAGTGCATTTCATTGAAGGATCGAAGAGTAGCAGCAAGAGTGTACTTCCATGTAAGCTGAACAAGGCGATTTTAAGGATATGAGCTCACATGTCTGAGAACAAAACTGACTTTTCTATGAGATGCTATTATAATTTGTTTTCTACCAAAAGATGATTTCTTTCATGAATTGCACCTCACCTTTATGGTGGTGAACACGCATGTTATTGAGCACAGTGTTAGTCTAGCAATACAAATTAGTCTGTCAATGCAATATAATAAAGGTGCCATCAATGATACTTGCATTATATTTAATTTCAATTTCCCTTTATCATTTACATACTTTAATATCCCATATTTTTATTGCTATAAATAAAATTGATTAAATACCTCCATATATTTTGCTTGCATTATACATGGCTGAAGAAAGTCACAGCTGGTATTGCTGAAAACATCAGAATCACAAATAACCTATTACTTCTCATTTTGCAGATACATGGACAAGAGAGTATAGCAATTCTAGGAGCTGCTTTCTGAACCACTCTGGGAATGCTCTTCAGTGACAATGGTCCTAGGAAAGAGACTAGTTATCATCCCTGTTGCCCAGCAAACACGGTGTATTTTGATACTGAGATATAAACAGTGTTTTAGAAATTTGTTCAAAGAGCTTGTATAAATAGAACACATGACATCTGCATGTATGGGTTTGGGGTCTTTTCTTAAAAAAGTTTGTTTTGATCAAAGAGGGATGGCAAGCAGAGACTGGCACAGA
This sequence comes from Acanthisitta chloris, assembly GCF_000695815.1. Lineage (NCBI taxonomy): Eukaryota > Metazoa > Chordata > Aves > Passeriformes > Acanthisittidae > Acanthisitta > Acanthisitta chloris. The sequence continues at coordinate 58,449 of NW_008664467.1, read as the reverse complement.
ACAATTGTCCAACAACGAAACAATCACAGCCCAAAGACCTCCATCCCTAATCTGAAGAAATTTGTCCCAAATTTCTTTTAGGAAAGACTTACAAAGTAAGCTACAGATGATACAAATGTCTTTAAAATTAAACATTTATTTTAAGAGTCAGTGCAATAAATAAGTGTAAATATGTGCAAAAAATAACATCTTCCAATTTAAAACTTGGTCAATGAATTTAATGTAAAATTTTTATAGTATCCTTGCTATTAATCAAGACATTGTGAAAAGATCCTACGTACAGATAATTAAGTATCTCTGAAGCAAATAGCCACACTCCTTCACTTTCAAGTGCTTCCATGAGACAGTGTTTGTAATCATGACATAACATAATTTTCATGAGACATATCTAGTTACTTTCTCTGGAGCAACCAAAAGTGTACCAAGAAAAAGAAATTTGAAATCAGGTTTTGCACTTAACCTACAGCACAGAGTTCCATGTGTCCCTCCCCCAGCACATTCACACCTGAGCTGCTCTGTTTGACCATGCTGCTTCTCCCTTCTTGCAATTCAGCAGACCTACAAGCTCCCTCCAGCCTTTGATGGACTCGCTCACACCGTGTTGTCCTTGGGGCTTCCATGCATATGGTAGCATCCAGCACTGATCCCAGAGCTGTCTGCTTTCATGTGCATCATGTACACTCCATATTCCTCCACACTCCTCTCAAACAACTCTGTCTTCTTGTTCTGACACAATCTTTCCCTTCTCTGCCTCATTTGCCTATGGAGGCTTTTCCTCTGCTGCCATCACAATTTTTTAAGGATTCTCAGCCCATGGAGGTCTTTCCTGTTCTCTATTATAAAAAAGCCCCAAACCTTTTGTTTGTAAGTAAGCGACTAAAATATATCATCTCACCTTGTTTCTTCAGAATTTTTTACTATCTGGTTGCCATGGTACTGAAGCCTTGTGGGGGCTGATTTGCCTTCTATCCCTTGGTGCTCACAGCCCAGACTCACATATCTCTGCACTGTCCTTGTTCTCCTAAACGCATGACTTGAGGGTCATACGAAATGCTCCCCAGCTGGAGCAGAGATCTTCCTTGCCTAGATCAAGGTGCAGGCCAGCGGACCTTGAACTCCACCAAGAGTGGGGAAGAGGGATGGAAGGAAGGCACCTAAAAGTTCTCTGAAGTCAAGAGAACAGACACACGGTTTTAAAATGTAGAAATATTTTCTTATTTTCAAAGATGAAAATATATTTCTTTTGGCATGTACAAACTGTGTCGGCCCTGAAAACCAGTCCATACTTGACTTTAAGGATTGACTGCCCTCTTGGAAAACTAACAGAAAACAACAGAGAGACTATTTACATCTTGGCCAGGGCTTCCTACCGTCCAGCACGCATTAGTCACAGTGCAATGAGAATACATCAGTGAAAACCACCCTTTCCTACTGAGGCCATCTGGACTCTCTCAAAACTTTTGAGTTTTATGTTCCCAGAGGCCCTCTTCAGGCTATGGTGTGGGGAGATTGCTCAGAGGAAGTCATGGAATACACATAGAGGCAATTCTCCTGCTTGGCCTTTCAAGGCAGCTAAGGAATAAAGTCTCACTTATAACAGCAGCTGGTAGCCAAAGAGCAGCTAATAAAAATCAAAGTTGTTTCTTCTCTGTTGATCTTGGAATGCCTATGACAGCCATTAGTAAAAATTGTCCATGAGAGAGGACCGAAAAACCTGATGGACTTTTACTGTCCCATGGATGCATCCTACCAGACATGATTCCCAAACACTCCATTGTTTCTCCCTGCCTATCACAAAAGACATTTCTTTAGGTCAGGAAGCCTCTGGCAGCATGGCTGCCATTCTGACTGGAGGCCAAGGCCCACACAGGCATAGGGATTTATGGAGTTACTCATTTAGTGGATCTGTAAGAATGCCTCCTCTATGTACAAGTAGGGAGAAGTAATGCTCTGGTCTAGCTGTATTGTCAAATATTTGCAACCTATAGAGTCCTGAAGCCCTCCAAGTCCCAGCCCTAGTGCCCTTTGACAATGTGAGACAAGGTTGTTACTCTTTCACCCAGTGTGTGGCAAGTTTTTGCCCTGCTCAGGTCATAAGAAATGCTGCTGGGCCAATACTAAGTTATACACCTTTGGAAAGAGATATCTTGCTGTTATCAGATGATAGTCCTACTCAGACTAGTTGATGTTCCAGCTGGTTTCGTGTCACAAAAATATGAGGCATATATATATTGCCCTTTTCCACATCAAAGTTAGAATCCTTATGTTCTTGCTTGCTTTCTTCTTTGCAATGGAATGGACTTTCTTTTATCTTCCCAAGCTTCTGAGGAGCATAAATGCATTGCCACAGACCTACCTTGTATGGACCCTTTACCCTCAGGACTCTTGGTATAAATCCACTTAATCTTGTACTGTTTGAGACAGAAGAAGTTCTTCTCTGTTCTTCTTCTTTATCTGCTCTCTCTCACCTCCAAGCAGTAGCAAAAGTGCTTTCACCATCATTCACCACTGATGTTCTACCCTCATATAACACAGCTCGCCATCTGACCAGAGATATAAACAGCTGTAAAGAGCCTTTCAGCCATTTATATACTTCCTCTTCCATTGAAAGGAATATATATATGCCTCCTTGAAGATTCAGAAAAAGCAATGTGTCCATTTGAGACAAGTGTTGTTAGATTTGTGATGCCACTCAAAACTGTGTATTCATTACCCAAACTTTCTAAAAATACTGTGGAGGGCAGAACAGGTAACTGGTCCTAATACTTAACCCTTAGTGATGTTTTAGCCCTCAGCATATTACAAAACACATTCCAAGAGCTAGGAAGTGGCGGGAATGGTCAAGGAATTTAGACTTCAACATGACTGTACTGCCATTGTACTAATCAGTGTACCACAAGCAACTTATGTCTGCCTGATTTTGTAAAATGGAACATATAAATATGATGTCAGTGTCAAGAGTTTAGAAGTCTGTTGCCTTCCCACTTGTGCTACTTATTAACCTGACAACCTTCGTTCTGTGGCACCAATCTAAGCCTGGTAATGTATAACTCTATCTCAGATTCACAGCTACTCTCTCATTTCCATGAGCCAGACAGTTTGATCTGCAGATCTGTGATACACAGGAGAAATCAAGGCCTTGCACTTCAGCTGAGGAGCCTATCACATAGTTAATTTCTCAGTTTATAAGAGCTCTGCTAGAAAAGACCCAAGCAAATCTGGTTGCCAGATCTTTCCTTCATTACATAAACTGATGTAGCATATACTCCTGATCACAGAGTGTAGAAGTGGCAGTTCTCCATTTATATTGCAAGAGCAGCTGGTACTGCAATATATACTGTAGCTAATGGCAGACTTCTTTAATAATACATTACAAAAGGTTGCATATAGATTCTGTATGCAAACCAGTGCTTTATATCTAAGTATTGAAATTGGGGGAGATAAATAAGATGACTGTGTTGTTTTAATTTGAAGATTAAATAAATTATTTATAGATCAGGTTAATCCATATACTTTTAATAGGGTAAAATGATGTGAAGAGAAGCCAAAAAACCTACATGTCTTTCAGTGCATCAGTATGTTTAAACAGGAGCACTGTTTACACTGAAGGGCTATGTCTATGTTGTTATCAGATGCATAGAAGACAGGATTTAAAAGATTGACTTAGTAATAAGCTTAGCTCCAAATGAATATGGCTAATCTTCTAAAACACCATTAAAGTGTGTCCTTTTCCAGAATGTGATAGATTAAAAAAAAAATTCTAATTTGGCTTTGTGTAGAGCAGCTGAGTCATTAAAATATTATATAGTATTTTACTATAATAATCTTATGGATAACTGACAGTTTGAGTTTGTCAGGTCATATCCAGAACAATACATAATACAACTATCAAATGTCCTGTTGAGAAAGTCTGATTATAATGGGAAGTGGCACTTATGTGGCTAATATTTACAAAAGCTATCAAAATAATAAAATACATTATACAGTAAAATGTCATCAGAATGTACTTTGAGATTTTCCAGTACCTGTACAGCTGAACTAAAAGATAAAAGATTTGCCTACACTTCCAGTGGTGTTATGTACCAACCAAAGGTAATTATGGAGCACATACCAGACTGCATGTGAAATTCACAGTAGTTAGACTGTTCAGAAGAGTTTGAGAGATTTTCCCGTGACTCAAATTCAAACTGAAGTAAAAAGTGACAGAAATTTTGGGTCAAAGGTGTTTAACTGAGAATGATTATGCTGGTACTTCATTATTTTAATGGGCTTCTTAGAGTAAAGAAGATAACAGTAGGATTTTAAATCTGATTAGAGTGAATATCTGGTTAATAACCTTGTCTGATTACTCTGTAGTTAGTTAGAAATGTAAGAATTAAAACTTTGACTAGAAATGTTGATAAGATTATCTCCTTATAGTGCATACTGGTTCCTTATAAAGAAAAATCTTTGTGGAAAACCAGAAATATTCTCTTAAATTTCCTGGCAAATATGTTCTCTTTTTTAAGCACAGGCCTGTGACTAAATCTAACAATGAACTTATGGTCACGGAGTGGAGGAAGATGCTTCTCTTGGAAACAGAAAACCAGCCTCTCTCAAGTAGAAGGGATAATTAAGTCTTGACTGCTCACTTCCTCTGCAAGTATTTTAATCACATCAGAAAGAACTTCTTTCCTATTATTATATATCTGGGAGGGGGTGAGGAGGTGGGGGTGAGACACAGGGGGTAATAAATAAACTTATTTTGAGAAGAATCAAAGATAAGCAAAGCACATTAGCTGCACAGACTACTATGTAGTCCCTTTCTGTATTCCTTCCAACTAGTTTTTGGAAACCCATTCCAGGAGTAATCCACTCAGCTGCCTTGGTAAAGACAATATGGGATGTTCACAAAACAATTTTGATAAATACACAGAGGGAATTGTCAAGCCAAAATGGGAGAGAGAGCATCTATTTAGTGACTTTCATGTTTAGATTGTTGCTGAGTATTTCAGATGATAATTTGGATACCTATGGCCTTTAGTAGATCTGCCTCAAGATTTTGATACATCCTGAAATACAAGGAAATGTATTTCCGTCCTGAAATGGTGTGTCCATACACTGGGTAATTGTAATATTCAGTAGCAAAGGTAGACATTTTGCAACATGGGAAATAAACTTGAAGGCACAGGGATGTATGTGAGAAGGAGCAGGAAGGAGGAACACACCTTTAGCTGTGATAGAAAAGCCAAAGGACCTTATGTCTGGGGATTCCTTCAGCACACTTTCTTAACCAGACTGTGAATCAGACTAATATGAGACAAACTAAGTTGTTATATTTCTGCTCAATCTGTTGGGGAATTCTCAGAATCCTAAGGTCTTTGTTTTTAACAAATTTCATGAATGTATCTACAAAGGGATGGGCCTAACTCTTTGTAGATATTATTTGGCACAGTTCCATTGATTTTAAAAGCATATAGATGATATGTTCCATATGAATGTGTGGATCAATGAGCAATGACACAAATATGAGACCATTTTAAACAAAACAGACTTGAGTCCACAACTAGGAAAACCATTGTCCCCATTATTTCTCTGAAATATCTGCACTCAGTGTTTCCAGAATATTTTGAAAGACTTTCAGAATGCTTGAAGCCTTCCTGCTATTTTGAGTTCTGATAACGATAGTTCCCAAGAGTTCACAAAGAACAAGACTACTAAAGCCAAGGCTACTGAAATTGGGAGAACCTGTATTTTAGGCTTAGCCCAGCATGGGAGGCTAGTGCAGGTGGGTGGAGGCTGTGTCAATGGTCCAATTGATGTAGCAGGTCAACCAGTCTCAAGTCATAGCATCCTACTTATGACCTTGACTACCTAGATACTATATCTGTAGATGGGATGTGCTGCTGGGTTTCAGTATTAAGCAACTCGATGAAATCTTTCTACTGGGCTGTATTCTGTAGGAATACAACTTTGTCTTCTCAGATGCTGCTACCTAGACACAACAGGCTTACAAATGAGTTTTCTTCCTAAGTTGAGAGGAGGAAATAATAACAGTGCATCAATGAGAACACCACCCATCCCCATAATGTGACAAAAAAGAGATGTAATGTTTTGCAGTGTTATCAGGGATGTTATATTTCCATTGGTCCTTTTTTCTTTTTTTTTTTGATAAATCTAAGTTTGTTTTTTGCTGCCTCAATATGTAGAAAAAATTAAACCAAGAAATCCATATCTTCACTTCATCAGCCATGAGCCAACCCCAGAAGGAAAACCGTTGCCAGAGGGAGGCATTTTTCTGCCAGCTTCCCATTTCAGCCCACTTGCTTCTGGTCAGTTGGCCCTACTACACTCCAACAGAAAGGCTGCAAAACTGCATGGTTCCCACATGGGATTCTATAGCAGACTAAGACTGCACTTGAAGTTTTGGCAATCTGTAAGCAAAACTGATTCAATTTTGGAAGGTCAGTATTGTTTGAGGAAGAATCTAATATTTGTGTAGAATAGTTTGGGTTTTTTCCTGATCTTTTTTTGGCCTAGAAAGTGAATGTAAAGTAAAGACCATCCTCTTCCTATAAAAACTTGGATCATTTTGAATGCATGATGGATTCCAGAAGTCAGAAGGACTATGTACAAATGTGCACATTACTGCATTGCACAGCAGTGCTGACTGACTGTACACAAACGTTAGTTTCAGAGAAGTCTCACTACATTCTTTCTCTAGTTAATGGAAAGAGATGAGCTACTCCAGAGGGGCAATTCAGAACACCTGTGAATTTCCAAATTGTCATCTGAAACAACCTCTTCCTATTAACCTCTTTCTATCTCTCTTTCTAGGACATTCCTATTTTTGCTGTAGGGAGAATCCACAAAAATATCATTAGTATTTGGGCCTATTGCCTTTCTCCCTTGAAAAAAAAGCCACCATCCCTCCCTCCTTTTCTCCCTCCCTTCTCCCCTTCCTTTCTTGTCTTGGACCATCATGTAACTTTGCTCAAACTTGCATACGCATCCTGTAACTTATTATCTTACAGATAATCAGAGGCATAATTTGAAACTCTACCAGACATACTGACTTGTTTCACTTAGTCGACCAAACCAGTATCACACCTTATCAGACTTCATCCACCATAATTAAAATTTATCCAGGAATTTTCCTGTGAAACAACTTTTGTTGACAGATGCTGATTGACTGAAGCCAAAATTTTTATGAAGCTACTCAGTTCTGGTATGAGATAGCTGATGACAACTAGTCCAACTAGAACATATCATACCTGTAGCAGCTCAGCAAATAGCTATGAAATTCTTTGGAAACTAGCAACTCCTACATTTAGCAATTTATTCTATCTGCATTTTCTACAAAGTAAAACTGATAATTGGATCTGATCCATGTTCATGACTGATTGCTGCATATACACAAAATAAAGTTTCATTAACTAGTGGCAAGGCCACTCCTTCATTCTGTGGGAGGCCCAGCCTCAAGTTCTACCTCTAATTAGAGAGGCTGTAGCATAGTTTATATGAATGGTTTGGTTACTCAGTGGTTTCCCTTCTTGTGGGGGTGTGAGAAATTTCAGAAACATCAGTTTCAAATATACAAAATACAACCAAATTCCCTTAAGTCACATTTAAACATGACACAACCTGACTTTCACCAAACAGCTTAGAATTGTAGGTTCCAAAGTTCCAAAACCTCTATTGCTTTTTTATGCAAAACAAGGACCAGATGTGCTTCCAGTCCTTACTGGCCCTTTTCCCACAGTAGGTGATGAGAGGCAGGCCTAGAGGTAAAGAGAGATTTGGGCAAATTATTTACATTATTCCTCTTTCTAATTTGTTACAAGTGAAAATTGTTGGCAAAAGGACCAACTTTTGTATCACTTTCACTCTGTAAGAGAAGCATTTTGGGGAAAAAAAAAGATTTCTTTATGGAGTAGTGGTGTCTGTCTTATCAAAGCTATGCAAAATATTATGGTTGCTAATGATATTCAGCATGATCAGCACATGTCAGAACACAACTGTGTCAAAGCAAGTGATATGTCCCTTTTGGGTATAGCAATAATGGTTTTTGAAAGATTTTCAAGTTTCAGAATTTTTTGCTGTATAAATATAGTAACAAAATATTTATATAACAAGCCAGATATGTTTCTTGTTTTCATCGTGCTCTTGCCTTAAAAATGGTTTAATTAAATGTCACTTATCAAACCCCCCACCACCACCATTAGCAGGGTGTTTCAAAGCATTTCGCATTTGGTGCTTTTATTGAAAATATATTATAGGCATACAGAGCTGTTGATTCTCATGAGCTGGAGTGAAGGAAAACACAGCATAGCCCCAGGATCATATCCACAAAAGATGTAAATGACAAAAGTTGGAAGTAAACACTCAGGTCAAAACCCTCTAAATCACTTTTCAGTTATTGCCCAATTCTTAAGGCACTAAAATACAGAGGACACTTAGATTTTGCAAATAGAAACCTGAAGTTCAGCCCCTGGATATGACCAGGATTGGTGTATCTGACCTTCTGCTAGGCTGTGATCCAATATTCTGTGATGTTGTGTTTCTTGATTCTGTTGCCCTACTGCCCTCACCCTCCATGATTGTGACTGCACACGTTACAAGGCAAAACCAACGTAACATTAAAAGAAGACTGTACACAGCTCCAGGTGCTAAGGAACTAGAGTAGGTCAGAAGAATTTGTATCTCATCTTTGGTTTCCAAGGTATCTTGATTGCATGATATCCTGCTTTTCAACAGCACTGTCAAATAGAATGTCAAACTAGTTTCATTTTCAAGAAAAAGAACGTAGGGATTGATCAAAAATATTAATATGAAAAACAACATGAAGAGATAGAATAGAACAGAAAAGTTATGAAAAAAATGAAATGCTATAAAGCTGCCTCTGTGAGTCATTTTGACTACTGTCAGTGAAGCAGGTCAGGAAGTCTTTTCTTCCCAGCCAGTGACTGCAGTGTCATACCAAAGCTGCTCATACTCTTCCTAACTTCTGCTGCAAACTGAATTCTTCAAAAACTTTATCAGACATGAGAACATAACTAAGGCATAAGACTCATCACTGCCGAGAACAATTTGCTTTCTGATGGAAACAAAAGGGTAACCATGTCTACTGAGAATCCAGTTTCATAAACACCTAATAATGTATTATTATTTAACAATCCTCATGTGTACTTTTAAGCAGAAGAATGGTACATAGATTGCTTCATAAGCACTGTTCTTTTATTGCTTCCCTGATGTTATGAGAAACTGTTCTATAAAATTTATGCTAAATATCACTTTTTTCCGTTTTTATTGCACCCTGGAGAAGTTAGTTTAATCATTAACACATGACAGAATTTT
>NW_008664467.1:16953-49086 GCF_000695815.1 Acanthisitta chloris | reverse complement strand
GATAAGATCAAAAGATATTCACTAGAGACATGTATGATAAAATTAGCAATAAAACACAGATGTTTATGCCCTATTGGCTTAATTCATTATATTCTCCAGTAAAACTATTTACAAAGATCAATATTTATAACAAATTAATAGGCTGTGAAGGCGTTCAATATGAGTTTACAAAATGGAAAATTTGCAGGAATACGAGTCACTGTTGGACAGAAAACATTTCTTTTTACAAAGGGATTTATTAGAATGGCCGAAACTCATAAACGGAAGACAGCAAAACTAGGCCTAATATATGGCCAACAACAATACATCCCTGATTCCCCTTTTGATGTTAAAAATCCCTTTTTTCAAAATTCAGTCTTTTTAATATACACTTATTATATTTTCCCCTCTAAAATTGTTATTGTAATTTTCATTCCTAGATATTTTTTGTTCAGTTTACAGCACATGAGATTTTGAATCGAATCCAAAATGGCTGCAATTTTTGGTTGGACAGTTCCAGCTGACCTAACAGTTTATCAATTGAATTTAATTAACTGCACCTAATTTATGTAAAAGGTAATTGGGATTATAACAGCTAAAAAAAGTTAGGTATTCAAAAACTATATCGAAGTAAAAAATATTGTAAAGTTGTCTGCTTGTTCAGCATCAACGAACAAGAGTGCTAGAGTGGTTAGCTGGGGCCCAGTGACTTCAAAAAGCCTTTTTTGAGACTGACTTCCCATTTACTCCATGCTGATCTGGAAACATCCTTTAAGTAGTCAATCAGAGCTCTGAGAGCAAGTATCAACTGCCGCAAACTTTTAATTAGATATTATAGTTCATGCATATAAAAATCCTTATAAATATTAGTTGATACTCTGTGCTTAGAGAACAGTTTCGCCTTTCAATCTTCAAATTAAGTGTTTGCAGACTATTTCAAAATAAGCTCTAGGGGGGTGGGAAGTATAGGTGGAAAATCCCTGCAATATCATTGCACAAATTGGATTCAATTAGTGAGAAGCCACAATATTTACATACATTTTTTTTCTAACCCAACTTTTTATTGATGGAGTGTGTGGGAAAAGAAAGCAGTGTAGTTCTCTAATTATTCCTCACCGTCATGTAAGTCTTCTTCCACAGCCAAAGATAAAATCAGCTATGGCAAGCATTTGTCCAACATTTCTTTAACATCTTACAGCCATGGAAAATGAACAACCTGAGGTCAACTTTCCTGCACTTCTCTTTCCTTTTTGTTATTGGAGACTATTTCTTGGTGTCTACTCCTTTTGTAGTTTATATTTTAAAAAAAACCCTAAGAAAAACAAACTGACAAAATGAAAAAAAAACCCAATAACTTTTGAATTTGTTTACTTTTTTACTGCTGTCTTCTATGCATTTTTCTCTGGAATAAATATACCATTTTCTTTCAAGAATTCAGTGTAGATCTTTTTTAAAAACTTTGATCACAGAGCACCAGATAGCACAGACCTACTTCAAGCATTTCACAGAAAATACTTTGATTTATTTATTGATGTATGGCTTTTGTCTTTTTTTATATTTAACAATATGAGAGATTTGCCTCATTTTCAGCATCTGATTTACTATAACTGTACATTTTGCTCTGAGGTATTTGTGTCCTCCCCCAAGCTATATTTGTACAGCCAAATATTCCTCTGTAACAGTAGATTTTTGCATTTGTCCTGTTGAATTTCAGCATGTTTTTATCAGACTAATTCTCTGATTTGTCAAGATGATCATGAAGTCTATATTTGCCACAAAACTGCATGCAGCCATCCACCCAAGTCACTAACAGAACTGTTGAACACTCAGGTGCGGGAGAGATTCCCATAGAAACCTACCTTATTTAGCTGCTAATCTTACAGTGGAACATGAATGACTGTTCCTCTGGATATATGTTTCCAATGAATTGTGCAGCTACTTCATCTAGCTGCCATTTCTCTGTCTTCCTCATGTAACTACCTTTGAAGAATAACTGGACAAGATAGATAATATCTGACAACTTCCCTCTTGCAAAAAAAAATCGATACCTAGTCAAATAGAGGAGCAATAATTTTTTTTTAAAGCACCATATTTGGAGAAGTCCATCTTGATTGTTACTTATCTCCTGGTTATGTTCTATTTGCTTAGAAAATACATGCTTTTTTTTGCTTCAGTACATTTATTTGGTTGGTTTGGATCTGAAATTAAATGGACTAGCCTAGCGATGACTAGTCCCTTGCTTTCATTAGATACATTTGTATGGTCTTCAAAGTATTTACAACTCATCCAGCCATTCTACATCCTATTCTTCCCTTACTGAAGCAGTGTAAACACTTCTTTTCTCTACTGTACCTGTACTAATTGGCTGACCACAACTGACTTTTTAAGCGAAAAAAAAACCAAAAAGGGAAGATGAAGCACATGGTCAAATCAAGATAATAGCTCTCCGTCCTGCCTCAGGAACAAAGCTTCTTCTCTGGGTCAATACTAACCCTTATGTCTCTTGTTCATTTTGCACCTTGGACTTTTTGACTCACCTCCTTTATGTCTGTGCAACCATTTTATATTAATCTTTAGCAATATCAGTTAGAATCTACTTTCTGTGCTCTCCCTTCTCTTTTTCAGGGTAACTGAAACCCCATGCAAGCACAACAATCTTCCAGCCTGCATGTGAGAACTGATGCAACCCTGTACCACATAAACACAAATTGTGTATTTTGTAACAAGACTATGGCTGAACAATGGAGAGAAATGCTCTCAGATCTGGCTGCTCTTCTAGGAAGGAAGAGGGAAGTGGAGTTTGTTCTTCTCCTGTGTGCAGCTGAGCATATCATGAGTGCAGAGAAGGCCTTGGACAGCAGTATAGGGCAAGCAGCCAAGGACAGAGTAGAATGGGAGCATGAAGCACAGAGATAAACAGAAGTTTTGCTCCTGAAAGGAGCAAGGGATGTTTATGAAGCGAGAAGTATTTCCAAAGTTAAGCCTGCAAAGCAAAAGAAAGCAGGAGATGCAGAAGGAACTGTCTGGAGTGCGTGGAAACCCAGAAAGCTACCCAAAGTTGCTGAAAAGAATAACAAAGCTGAAGAAAAGGATGTGTCCTTGCAAGAACACAACTGGCAGAGTACTGGTTTGTTTTAAACTTTTAATTTTAGTCTTTGCCCAGGAGATTTGAGGTTTTTCTTTGTAAATGACTACCTTGTGGATGCTTCATATTTTGTGTTGTAGTAGTACCAAACTTAAGACACTGATTATATTTTTTTCTCTCCTTGTGTAAGAAAAAGGACTAGACAATTTTACCTCAAAGTTTTGACAAATTTAGGATTTTTTCATACCACGTGTGGTGACTAAGTGAAAAAGAAAAGCATAAGTGTTCATCATTTGAATTCTTGCAGACTCTGAGAGCTGCTTAAAACCACAAGACAGTGAGTTCTCCTGGGCAAGCAGCGAAGAGCCAAGGAAAGGGTAGAATCATCAAAGGCTTGAAAGATGTTTTGGTGCTCTTTTTGTAATAGAAGGAAACTATAAAACCTCCAGGTACAACTTAGAATTTAGACAGCCACAAAACAAAATTGCAGTCAAAGTGCTGCTGAATCAGGTCCTTAGTTCCCACAAATGATCTACAACCAGAAGAGTTTCTAAACCCATGAACTGTCAAATAGTTTCTGGGGCAATGGAACAAAGAACTGCAGGGAAAAGAATCGGCTATCCAGAAAGCTCCTCTATTTTCTACCTGTGACTCTGCATTATGTAGTGTATGTAGATTTTTAAGGGGGTCTACAGAAAGCTGGAGAGGGACTTTTAAAAACCACATGGGGTGGCAGGACAAGGGGGAATGGCTTCAAGCTGAAAAAGAGTAGATTTAGATTAGATAGTAAGATCAGAGAAGTTGTGGATGACCCACCCCTGGAAGTGTTCAAGGCCATGTTGGATAGGGCTTTAAGCAACTTAGAAGGGAGGTTGGAACCAGATGATCCTTAAGGTCCCTTGCAACCCAAACCATTTTATGATTCTGTGATTTTATGACCTTTTTTTCAGGGAAGTTGTAGACATAAAAACAATCCAAGTGCTGAAAAAATCCCCACGTAATGGGAAGTATATTAAAAATTTCAGCTGTTCAGGCTTCAAAGGAGGATTAAGAGGTCACTCAGAGAGAGGAAACAACTAGTGAAGTGGGTTTGATTTTAATGAAAACATAGCAAATACCAGTGTTTGAAAGTTGATTAGAAATCCAAATGAGAAACAAGATAGGTTTTAAGCAGTTTGAGTGAAACTTACCCAAAAAATGTCTTCAAATCTACATTGCATGACTTTCTGAAAAAGAAGTTTACTGTACACTGGTATCGGCATAGTGAAATGGAAATTATTGCAAAAAAAGGGGAATAGCTAACAAAAATGTAACTGCGTATGACTTTCAAGTTAGATTAGAAACACTTTCCTTTCAGCCCTTAATTCAGTGAAATATAAATAAATTATTTGCTAAAAGATGTATAGTTAAGTGTCTTCTGCATACTTTGCATGTTCTTACAGAAATGCATGAAAACAGACTACAGTATGAGAAAAGGCCCATTGGAAAATCTCTACCCAAAGGCTGATTAACTTTGGATGCAGTTGGGACTTCAGCTACTGTTTACCCATCGAGGTAAGTGTCTTATAAACCAATGATTCATACTGTCACATTTTAAGTACATAAATAAATCTAACCAAAGCATCAGAAAATGTTTCCCGCTTCTGAATGGATTTGCATCTCTTCCATGCTAATAGCCTAGACTCTGCTGTTACAGCATTCTATCAAGAGATAAATTTAGAATGGTGTTAGTAGACAAAAGTTATTTGTAGAACACATTTTTTTACTGCTTTTATGAAGAAGTTGCCATTTTAATGCATATTAGGAATGCATAATGGACATTTCTGGTCTCTGGTAGAAACCAGTTGTGATTATTTGGCAGTGCTATTACCATGGATTTGCTGTCACTGATAACAAGGTAATTGTTAATTAATGACAAATTTCTTTGCGTACACCAAACAGCAGAAGTTGCTAATTTTAATATTTGTTTATATAGTCATGTTATATTATTCCAGCAGTAATAATTGATCAACTTGTTGGTATAATGCATGTATTCATAGATTGTTTAAATCAACCTTTCAAGTACTGCTATCATCATATATTTCCCTGTATATTAGGGCTATATATATAATATATATTTCCCCATATGTTAGGGCTGTGCTGCCCTTCAGAGGGACCTCGACAGGTTGGAGAGATGGGCAGACAAGAACCAATTGAAATTCAACTAGGGCAAGTGCAGGTCCTGCACCTGGGAAGAAATAATCCCAACCACCACTACAGGTTGGGCACTGACCTGCTGGAGAGCAGCTCTGTGGAGAAGGACCTGTGGATCCTGGTGGACAACAAGCTGCTCATGAGTCAACAGTATTGCCTTGTGACTAAGAAGGACAATGGTATCCTGGGATGCATTAAGAAGAGTTTTGCCAGCAGGTGGAGGGAGGTGATCCTGCCTCTCCTCAGCCATTGTGAGGTCACATGTGGAGTGCTGTGCCCAGTTCTGGGCTCCTCAGTACAAGAGGGACATGCAGCTCCTGAAGCAGGTCCAGCAGAGGGCAATGATGATGATTAAGGGACTGAAGCATCTCATTTATGAGGAAAGGCTGAGGGAGTTGGGCCCGTTCAGTCTCAAGAAGAGATGACTGAGAGGGGACCTCATTGATGTACATAAGTATATAAAGGGTAGATGCCAAGATGATGGAACCAGGCTCTTCTCAGTGGTGGAAACCAATAAAACAAGATGTGACAGTCAAATACTTATGCATGGGAAGTTCTACCTGAATATGAGGAAGAACTTCTTTACTGTGCAAGTCACTGAGCACTGGAACTGATTGCTCAGAGAGGTCATGGATTCTCCCTCACTGGAGGTATTCAAGCACCATCCAGACTCAGTATTGAGCCCTGACCTCTAGGATGGCCCTGCTTGAATAGGGAAGTAGGACCAAATGGCCCACTGAGGTCCCTTCCAACCTAACTGATTCTGTGATTCTGCAGCTTTCATTTTCTTATTTTGTTGTCTAAAAGAGTTATATTTTAACTTTCTCAGCAGTCATTTTCAATGTACTTATGAACTTCTCCTCATCACTAGCCTAAATGAAACTTCATGGTGTGCTGCAAAATGTAACCTTGAATATTTGTAAATATTTATGGGTCTTAAAATACAATTTATATTAGTATTTTATTTTTTGTTATAAAGCATACACATGGACACAGATGTATACATACACAAATATAAATAGACTTCATTTTTCAGCTCTATACTTGAATTCACCATGCATCCAAAGAACATGCTGTTACATGGCTTGAATCAACATTGTATGTATTCAGAATATTTCTAGCACAGATTGAACAACTCTTTACTGCAAAACAAGAAATCATAAGCAACTTTAGATAAAGACAAGTCTATCTCTTTAGCATTTAAAAACCATACATGTAGCCCTAATACATGTATTTTAACCACTTGTTCTAGTATTTCTATAGGCATACCAGAGTCAAAACAAATCTTAGTAAATTTCTGCAATCTAAATAAATTGAATTGCAATTTTTTTCTCATAAGTTGGAAACTATAGAGAACAGGAAAAAATAAACAAAATACTGGTTAGCATAAACAAGCAAATGAAGGTTGCTGCCAGAACATTTTTCCTATTTTAAACTTCCTCCCACACCAGTCATAATGCCAAAAGACATTTTGCAAAGAATTTAAAACAATGTTGAAAATAACTCAAATTGTAAGATGGATTGGCATCATAGAATCACAGAACAGTTGAGACTGAAAAGGGCTTCTGGTGACCATCTTGTCCAATCCCCCTGCTCAATCAGGGTTAGCTATAACAGGTTGTCCAGAACCATGTCCAGTCAAGTTTTGAGCATGGAGGCTTCATAGCCTCTCTGGAGCCTGTGTCTGACCAGTGATTGACCACCTCCACAATAAAAAAAGTGGTTTTCTCTCTTCAGATGGAATTTCATATATTTTAGTCTGTGCCAATTGCCTCTTGCCCTTCTCAGTGGGCATCACTGAGATAAGTCAGTGACTGCCTCTTCCTCATTCCTCCTCTCATGTTTTTACACATGGATAAGAACCTCCACTTCCCCAGGCTGACCACTCACAGCAATATCAGCTGTCAGATGCTCTAATTCTCTAGTCATCTTCATGGCCCTGTACCAGAGTCACTCTAGCAAGTCCATGTATTTCTTGTACTGGGGAACCCAGTATTGGACCCAGGTCTCCAGATGAGGCCTTACCAGTTCTGAGCAGAGTAGAAGGATCATGTCTCTTGACATGATAGGAACACTTATCCTAATACAGCCCAGCAGCCTTTTGACATTCTTTTCTGTAAGGCAGTACTCTCGGCTTGTGGTTTGCTTGTTGTCCACAAGGATACCAAATGCTTTCTTTATAGAGCTGCCTTCTTGCTTGTTGGACCCAGATTGTACTGGTGCCTCGGGTTATTGCTCCTGTTGGCCCATTTCTCCAGCCTGTCCAAGTCCATCTGCATGGCAGCATAAGCCACTTGTGTATTAGGCACTGACTCCAGATTTATGTCATCTTCAAATTTGTTGAGAGTACACTCTATTCAATCATTTAGGTCATGAAGGTGTTAAACACAATATGTGCCAGTATTCATCCCTGAAGCACACCATTAATGACTGTCTTCCAACTGGACTTCATATTGCTGATAAGAATCCTATGATCCCAGCAGCTCAGTCACTTTTCAGCCCACACCATCAACATTTGCCTACCCTGTATCAGTTTTTCTATAAGGATGTTAATGGACAGTGTTTCAAAAGTCTTGCTAAAGTTGAAATAAACAATATCCACCATTCTCCCTTCATCTATCAAGCTGCTCATCTCATCACAGAAGTCTATCATACTGGCCAAGCATGATATCTCCTTTATAATTGTACAATGGTGTGCCGGAATTTGGTTGAATTTGGCTATTTTTATCATGAATTCTACAAAATCACCATTTCATTCTCTTCAGTTTAGCCAAAAGTTGAAAGGACAGAGTCTTTTTGAAACAAACATTGACTAATTGCTGACTACGTGATTTTTAAAGCAATCTGGGTATCATTTTCAGCTGAAAAGCAACATTAGGGAAAATATAAGTATCAGTGGAAAAGTGCTTATATTTGGTCACTATCACAGCTAACAGTGCTAAATGAAGATCTGAACTACACTGCTCTCTTTTGGGAGTTTACCTCCTTGCTTCAAGGAAATGTAGAAATCTGTTAAAAAAAAGTTTTCAACTTCATAGCAGTATACAAGTAAAGATGTGAGAACTGAAGTTCACACAAGGACTTCAACCAAATTATTATCCTTACCAGCATTTTCATATTCAGTCTTCAGAGTACTTTGTAGGGTTAAATTTCTGTCAGCATTCAAGTTCTGATGAAATGAGGGTTATGTAACAAAGAAATAATTTTTTTAATTAATCTGTCAAATGAGTCTCATTAAAGCAGATTCTCATCATATTAATTGCTTAAGAACCAGGCATTAGAACATTTAACATCTTTAAAAGATTTCACTATACTCAAGCATTGCATAAGTGGTTTTGAATATCATTTTTATTCCCTTATTCATTTTTGACAAGGTAAAAATAGTATAACACAGTATAGAATAAAAGAACAACAAGAAAATTTTGGAGACAGAAAAGTAGCGAATGAGATTTCTAGCATTTAACTGTCTTTTTATGCAGCAGGTTCTAATACCATATGTAAATCACCTGATTGTTAGATTTTGTCCTTTTGAAATGCCTCAAGGAATGATAATTACGAGGACCTGACTGATGGATATCTCTCTTACAATATCCCTGTGGTGACATTTGAAAACAGAATGCCTTTGATTACATGCTTATCATATGCATGTACATTTGTTGTATTAGGTCCACATCAGTTATGCAAGAAATCTTCCCCTTTCAAAAAAATGAAAGAAGCAAATCACAGAATCACAGAATCTTTTAGGTTGGAAGGGACTACAATGGGTCACCTGGTCCAACCTCCCTGTTTGAGCATGGCCATCCTAGAGCATATGGCTGAGTATTGCATCCAGACAGTTCTTGAATATGTCCAGTGAGGGAGAACTCACAGTCTTTCTGAGCAATCTGTTCCAGTGCTCAGTGACTCACACAATCAAGAAGTTCTTTCTTGTGTTCATGTGGATCTCCCTGTGCATCTGTTTTGGCCCCACATGGCATCCTGTTTTCTTAGGAATACTTCCCCATAGAAAAATATAAAACTCTTAAAACATTGTCTTCTTCCAATAACAACAGGAGGCCTTGTTAGGAAGATGAGAAGGCTAACTGACTGAGTTACAGAAAAAGCGAAATTAGAATCTGAGATGATGCCTCTAATAGTTGATGACAAAATAAAATATTTGATATACAAAATAAAATGTTTGGTATACACAATAAATTGCACATCTCAAAGGAAACTTAGAAACTAAAAATGCTGCTACAAAGACCCTCTTGTCAAAACCACAGATTGTAGGTAGAAGTGGAAGTATCTAGTTCAGAGTTCTCATATTTTGTATGAAATACTGTTTTCAGGGTAGCTTGACCAAAGCATGTTCAGTGTTGTTTAGAAAACTGAGATATGAAAGTGCATTTTATCTTTCTTATATTTTTATATCTCCAGAGGGAGTGATAAACTGGGGGGGGGAGAGACACAGAGAGAGAGAGAGAGAGAGAGAGAGAGAGAGATTCTTGTGTACATCACCTAAAGAAAGAAGACATATTTAAAATATTTTAAAACTCTATCAATTTCCTTTTACATTCATATGCCTTTGTAGGATTAATTATCTGATAGGATGGTTTACTTAAGAAGCTACCTAGAAGAGCATGGTTAAGCTAATACTGTTCTAGAGAGACCCCTTTTTCAAGGAGTATCAGGCAGAGTATTTCCAGAGATGTTAGTAGGAACTTAGCAAGGAACCCAGGGGAATTCAGGCACATATGCCCTGAGGATACAATTGGGTGAAGAATAACGTTTTTAATCATCTCAATGGCCTTTCTTTATCCATGACAAACAGGCTTGTGTTGCTCAAAAGGAAAGAAGAAAAATGCTAGTGCAAAGATAATTTGCTTTGCCTGTTTCTCTGTTCTTTCTCTGTTTGCATCCTTCTGCCTTCTGCCCCCTTTTTCTCATAAGAAGTAGCTATTTACATAACAATGTAAAAGCTTCCATCAAGACCATGATTAGCTTTACCCTTCCTGTTATCTTGTGTCCTTTTTTCTAAGATCAGCTCTTACCAACATTCAGCATAGTAAGGCCAGCTTGGGATCTCTTAAAATACACACAAAACTATTTTTTTGTTTCTCTTTAAATTCCTCTTTAAAACTTCCTCTTTAAAACTCTTTTGCATCGATACCTGTATCACTGCTCATTTGTCAGTGCTAGTCTCACACCTCTACTCCTTTGTTTATCAGCACTGCCTTCAGAAGTTGCCAATATGTTTTCCTGTATTTATACAGTATTTAAACAGTCAGTATTGCTCTGTCAGTAGTGTTCACCAGCCACATGCTATGAAAGTAATCAGTAATAACTTTGTTAGTCTAGTTCCAGAGGTTTAAAGTAAGATCAGAATTTGACAGGATTTGAGCATGTAGATGGTGTGTGACTGAACACAATATGTTATAATGTTCAGTGAAGGGAACAGCAACTATGGCTGAAGAAGTCGGTGACAATCAGAAATTGCTATAAGACACCTATTTCCTTTTAGCCTGTTATTTTGGAAATTTATAAGTCCAGTTATCGAAGACAGTAAGGGGCAAACCCTACCAAGATTTATACCCTGAAGTAAAGCTGCATACAAGCAGTCCCATCAATTATCTTAGTTATTTACAGTTAAAATATGCCAAAAAAGGAAAACAATTATGTTCATGCAATCAAAATGTCCCTTTCATATGCACTTAGAAATGGTTTATTCCTTAACAATTAAAAAACAAAAGTAAATAGAGGGAAATGACAGCAACTTATTTACAGATTAATTTATGATCTAATGGTTGCTGTGAACATCCTCATGATATGCTCCAGATGGATTTTGTCTTAAGTGAGGGTTTGGAAGCTAAACACATAAAAGTACATTTAACACAGCAAGTATTTAGCTGTGGCTGCTTATATGACCTATAGCATTTGCCATTCCAGGCAGTCAAATTTTATGGATCATATTCTCATAAAGCTCTTTTCTAAACCTTGTTAATTCTTTCAAATACAAACTCTTGATATAAAATTTAAAAACATGCGGCTTTAATAAAATACTGAATTATTCTCACCACATCTAATTAGGTTGGGCAGAACCTCACATTGATGTATCCAAGCAGTTTTGAACTGCATCCCACTGCTGTGGAACATCTGTTTGCACTTGATCATGTCAGGCTGCCAGAAGTATGATCAAGTTAACTGTGCAACCAGGAACCAGTGTCAGACTCTCTAAGTTGCCAGAAGCAGCTGACTTTTACTAATTGCTGAGAAATGTAGAATACATATAGTAGAAATAATTCAAGTTTACATCTTTTGCTGCAGTTCATGTTTATTTGAAAATCTGAAAACAAATACAATTTAATACCACCTTCACTTGGCTTTTCCTGTGGCTCAACATTATGCAATTTTATGTAACTGTCAAGTGTTATTTGTCTGTGATCAGGTTAACCCAGCACTGAAAGGGTTTTTTTCCTAATTAATTCCCTTCCTATTGAAAAAGTCCTTCCTCTAGGCTTGATATCACTAGCACAGGTGATTATCCACCTTTGCTTCCAAGGTATTGCATCCAAAGCTCAATCAGAGTTAAAGCTGAACAGTACTGGGTCGGAGGGGGTGGAGACAATAAAAAGATGGGGGTTTAATATATTAATAGCAAAAGGCAGTGCAGAAATAACATCATCCTGTTACAGGATAAGGTTGATCACCTCACAAACAGCAACATAGACAAGGCAGAGATGTTTTTGCCTCTGTCTTCTACACTGATGATAGGCTAAGGGTGTCCCAGTGGCCTGAGCTGGACAGCTATGATTGTGAGAATGATAAACACCCAGTCAAGCCTGAACTTGCGTGAGATCTGCTGCTCCAGCTGGATCCCTGTAAGTCTATGGGCCCTAACAGGACTCATTTCAGAATAGTCAAAAAGCTGACTGCAGTCATTGTGAGGCCTCTCTCGATAATTTTCAAATGGTCTTGGGAACCTGAAGAGGTCCCAGCTGATTGTAGGTTGGCTAATGTTGTCCCAGTTTTCAAGAAGGGCAAGAAGGATTACCCTGGAAACTAAAGGCCTGTCAGTATCACTTCAGTGACTGGTAAAATTATGAAGATTATTCTGGGAGGTATTGAAAAACACCAGAAGGATAATGCAGTCATCGATCACAGGCAGCATGACTCGGTGAGGGGAACGTCCTGCTTGTCAAACTTAATTTCCTTTTAGTACAAGGTAATCCTCCTGGTTGATCAAGGGAAGCCAATTGATGTAATCTTTCGGTATTTCAGTAAAACTTTTGATACTGTCTCTCACAATATCCTTCTGGCCAATATGTCCAGCATGCAGCTGAACAAACAAATCATGTCTGGGCACAAAAGGTTATAGGGAATAGGGTTACATCAGGGCTGGTGATCAATTACTAGTGGGATTCTGCAGGACTCCATCGTAGGTCCAGTTCACTTCAACATCTTCATAAACACCTTGGATGCAAGACTCGAAGGCATACTAAGTAAATTTGCCAATGATATTCATTTGTGATGAGATGCTGAATCCCTCAAAGGCCTGCAGAGGGTCCTGCAGAGAAACCTAGGCAAATGAGAGGGATGGGCAATCACCAACCATATGAAGTATAAGAAGGGCAAGTGCCAGATTCTGCACCAGGGACAGGGCAACCCTGGATATTCTTGCAGTATGGGGAACGACAGGCTGGAGACCAGAGTCGAGGAAAGAGACCTGGGGGTCCTAGTTGAAGGCAAGCTGAACATGAGACAGCAGTGTGCCCTGGCAGCCAGGAGGGTCAACAATGTCCTGGGGTGCATTAGGCACAGCATCACCAGACGGTCGAGGGACGTGATTGTCCCACTCTACTCTGCACTGGTGTGGCCTCACCTTGAGTACTGTGTGCAGTTTGGAGGTCACAATATAAGAAGGATATAAATCTATTATCCTGACACATAATTTTAGGCAAAGGAAAAAAACACCCAAACCATGTTTTCTAGGAACAGGAGATGCTTAAATAGCATAATGACTATTTACCATTTAGCTTTTTACCATTATTCTCAAAATTACGATAGAATGATTCCTTTTCATTAATCAAACAATGTAGTTATAATTAAGTTTAAGATTCAAATGAAGTTATCTGTGCTTTTGTACAAAAGCTTTCTACATGACTAGCAGGTGATGAGAGTATGTTCAAAGCTAGGAACAATTATTTAAACTGGGTCTATTAGCGCCATTATATTCAGTGTACTATAAGATTTTCTGACCAGAATATCCAAGCTGGCAACAGTAATTAAGCAATTAAGGATGTCTGATCTTCTGTGATCCTGAAATCTGTTACATAAATAGATTGCAATAAGTTCTCTTTCTTTCAATAGAGTAAGGGTCCTGTAAATCTTACTTCATATCTAATTCTTAAGAATAAAATCCTACCAATATAAACTGTAATGTTTTCTTTTAATGTGTTATCACTTTTATAGGAAAGTTTCATATTTTAAAATGTTTTGTTTGCATATAAATACAGATCCACTTTACCAAATAGGTCCCTTGGTAGAACCCTGTACTGACATGTTCTTCCTGCTTACGATAAAATATTGAAGATTCTCTTTTTGCATTTATAAAATGTAAGTACTCTGTACAAATGAAATATAAACTTAGAGGGAGTTCTGAATAGCTCATTAGGGTAATTTACAGTTATAGACACCTGATAGTTTGCAGAAAATTGTGCAATATTTTTCCTTACGTTCTGAGTAGGTAGTAGTAGCTTTGGGCAGACCACTATTTTCCTGTCTTAAAGATCTAGGCCTTTTACTGGGAGCATGGGATTTACTATACATTTTTCTGTGACCACTCTGATTAATCCCATTCTCTAAACACAACGGCTTCCTCACATAAACACTTAAAATGTGCATCTAATTTTGATTACTTGTGGACTTGTAATTTATTGAATTTATAGTATAGAAGAATAGAGCCTGTTGTCATCTGTGTAGGTCAAAGCATTTGTTAGCAGGATGTATGCACAGAGTACTGCTACTGACAAAATTGTACCTTCCAAGCAAGCTCACCAAAAATTTAAGGCTGAAGCAATATTTAGAGATGAGGGAAAAGGACACAGCTGAATTAAAACTGATAAGATAGTTTAACATTTTATGATTAGATTACAATGATGTAGAAGAAATTCTGTTTTTGTTTCATAGCACTTTTATACTGACAGCTGTACTTATTTTCTTGTTTCCTAAACATACAGTCCACATTGCCAACAGTTCCTATATTTTCAAAGTGACAGGGTGAATTCAGGGTTCTACTTTTCAGGGATACTATTAGTGCTAATAGTAGTAAAGGTACTATTTCTAAAGAAGTATCTGAAAATCACAAGAATATCAAGAAAACTGTTGCAGCTTTTTCTCCTCATAAAAACATTATTACAGCATTTTCCCTGTACACTTATGCAAACCCCACAGATGTCTACATTTTATAATACTGAGATATTTTTAGCCAATCCATTATCCCTGCCTTAATGCGCAAAGTAGTTTGACACAGACTGCCACTTGCATAAAGCTTTAAGAAATCTAACACCTGCATCAGAATTGTTAATATTTACATTCACAATCTCATTTGCTTTCAGGCCTTTGCAGATGCTACCTCTAAAATACAGGATATAAAAAGATGACACATGTTAACAAAGAAAGATATTTTTTGTGAAGTTGCTTATTAGAGGATACGGTTACATACTGCAAGATAGAACTACAAGACAGAACTACAAGAAGACTTACAAGCTAACTCTAAAAACACATTGTCACTAGGGGAAGTGGCATAGTCATTCTAATGTGATATTCTGCCTTGGCCGTGGCATGTCATTTCTCAGCCAAACTAATTTCCTTGGATGTAATTCCATAGAGATACATAGAGTTCTCTAACACTGACTGAATGACAGTGCTCTGCTCTGGCCCGGATATTGCTGTGATGTTCCACTTTGCTATGTAGACTGACACATAAGATGAATTTTGGAAGTTCAGCCCCCTATTAGGTGTTTCATGAAACACGACAATTCACAGCTCTTACATAAACTAGTAAGGTCATTAATTATGCCACTCTGCTGACCCTGACAGTGCTCAGGTCATAAAGAGGATGAGTATGCCAGAGGGTTTTTGTGGCAATGCAATCATGAGTATGTGATGAATCATAAATTTATATACGAGAAACTAAATAGAAATGTGCAGATGAATTTGAGAGCCGCTAACATGGGAGTAAGAGATAATTAATATGGCAAGCTGAAAAGCTGAGTGAAAGATTTATTTCCATTAATTGATCTAGCTGCATTTGAACAGAGGAGAAATTATGGTTTTACACAATTCAAAGGTGGATAGCAAATACTAATCCTTAACAAATGGTTGATCTATCATAAATTGGTTTTACATAAGGGGTCTCCTTCCTCTAAAGGCTGATTACTGAACTACTCAGATATCTAGGAAGAAAGAAAATTGTCCTAAAATGACTACAAGGGTCAATTTTCTCATGAGACCTGTAGTATGCTTTAAGAATCACTGCAGTTTTTTCTTAGCTAAAATAATATGGATGCAAAACCAGATCAAAAATCCTTTACAACAGATTTTAAATCCCAAGTTTATGTAGAAACATGACTCAGACACATTTCCTCTTAGCAGTGACTTAGAGGACTTAAAAATGTACAAGTTGTGTAGAAAACCTAAAGAACTGCAATGATCGTGGTGTGGATAAAGAGGATCCCCAGAGAAAATCTAGGTCTAGGGAAAAGTTGATTTATCTTATCTAACCAAGCTTCTAAAACAGAAAATGTGGCTTTGGCCTGGGGTTCTGCCATGGGCATGGAGAGGAGAAGAGGTTATATTTTGTGAAATAGTTTTGTCTAGTAAGTAACGAAAAATGTAAGGTTCTGCTTTCTGTGATTTCCAAAAGGAGGCAAAGAGTTTTGGGAGGCATAGAAAGGACACAAATGTCCTCTTTTCAGTTTTCCTTCTCTAATATCACGATTGTGATGAGATCTTTTCAGCTGGCACTTATTCAATCCCCCTTTATCACTTGTGGTGGGTGACCTTGGCTGGCCATCAGGGGCCCCCCGAAACGCTCTATCCCCTTCTCGGCAGGCTGGGGGGGGAAATAAGGTGAAAAAGAACTTAGGGGTCAAGATACAGGCAGTTTAATAAAGAAAAAGCAAAGGCCATGCATGGTTGCAAAGGTAAACAAAGTTATTTTATTCTCTACTTCCCATCAGCAGGCAATGACCAGTCACTTCCTGTGAAGTAAGGCTTCAGTACTCCAGAAGACATTTCTAGGTTTTATTGCTGAGCAGATGTCATATGGTATGGAATATTCCCTTGCTCAACTTGGATCAGCTGTCCTGGCTATGTTCCCTCCCAAACTTTTCTCACCCCTCAGCCTACTGTCCTTTGGAGGGGGGACAGTTTGGAAAGACAGCCTTGGTGCTGTGCCTGTGCTGCTCAGCAGCTGCCAAACACTGGTGTGTTATCAGCACCTTAGCAGCTACCAACACAGCATGGCACTATAAGGGCTGCCATGGGGAAAAGTGACTCCATCCCAGCCAGAACCAGTACAGCCCTGCAGAATTTGAAAGGCACTCAAAATGTATCCAGAAGATTATTTTAGTCTTAAGCCTTTAAAACTGAAGGAAGCAACATCTTGCTGGCTTCTATTGGAGGAGTGTGAGTGGTCCTAGCTCTGAGAAATATTGATTTCAGTGTTGCTTGCCTGAACATAAACACAAATCTGACTTGGTTTACTGTTTTTTGCAATAGATCTCTGGTTTCTTTAAAAGGCTGTGAAAGCTATTTTCCTCCCATGAGAACAAACACATGTATCTGCAATCATGCTCAAATGCACAGAATGAAAAATGAAGCAGAGTGTCACCTCAAGCAAAACACCAGTTCCTTCGTCTGCAGATTAGGTAAATTTCTCGTTTCAACTACTATTTCAGCTGGAATTTTTTTTACTAAGAGACATCAAAATTTTCTCAAATGCAAAACGGTTCCGCTGATGAATATGTGGCAACTGCTATTGCCAACTCAACATCCAGCCCTCAACAGGACTTTATAATCTGAAACCCCCCCCCCATTTCCTCTAGTCCTGACAACTGAAATCAGGGTCTCAAATCATCATTCTATTGGAGGATTAGAGAACAGTGAATTAATCCCTTCCATATTTCTTAAAAGGGCTGTGATAAAATACATGCATCCTTTCTTCCTGCCAATCCCAGTAAAATAAATTCACAAGTTTTTCAAACTGTGAGTGCTATGTGGAGCCTATTAGTATATAAAGCCTGTGTAATTGAATGCATGACATGTCTACGGTGTTTAACTGCATGTTGACAAGCTATTAAACAAGTATGGGTATATCCACAAAAGCTGATCATCCCGAAGTTGGACCAGTTACACAGGCAACAAGATAACTAATGTTACTTTTTCTAACATGGTTTTAGGAAAAATCCATGTGCCTGAGCAAAAACAAAAAGCAGATTTAAGATTAATTCCTTAAAAGGCTGGTCAGATTTCAAGTTTCTGGAAGAGTCACATAGCCTGCCATAGAAAACAAATGAAAACATTGATGAATACACAGCATCTTGTTACAAAGCAAGGTGAAACAAATTAATATGTTAAACAAATTAATAATGTTGAACAAATGAATAATTAATATGTTAAACAAATTAAATAGCTTTATATGATTTTGAGCAGCTCTTACATAAGGCATGAATAATAAATACTTGCTTTTATAAACTTTTCTGGATATAAATGCTGCTTCATCAGCCAGAGGTTTTCTGCCTTGGATGCAAGCTTCAGAAAGACAATTCATAAAAATATTTTTCAAGGGTGTCAATAATGTGTTTACACAGTAATTTGTACTGGGAACAAAACAACCAGCAGGGAATATGGTCATGTATCCTGTCTTTGGTCTTTTCCCAGACCTCCTAGCCACATAAGAAACTTATGAAATATCTGGATGATTGCCCTTTCATTTTATTTTATTTCTGTTATTCATTTAGACTTATTATCTAACTATGTCCTCACTTCATCTTCAGCTAGATCTCTTCTACTTTTTTATATAAAATAAATAAAATAGTAAAATAAAACTGTTATTACCAGAACACAACCTGATTTCACCTTTCTTTATGGATAGCTGAAGGATGCTTTCTACCATATCCTTTTATCCTTACTTTGACAGAATAAAAAGAACAAGTTTTCACAGATGTTTCCACAGTTTCTCTCAGGCTAAATGAACTGACAACACTAAGTAGGGATTAGCAATGCTGATCCTTGCTGCAAGCAGCATTTGTACTCGGATCAAATACAACAGTGTGTCCTTTAATTGTACATATCCCAGAATGCTGTATTTCAGAATATGGGAAAAATTCTGTCTTCAGCTTTCCATTCTTGTCTTTCAGCCTGGCTGCATAATGATTCAGAGAAATCATGTTCAATACTTCTGCAAAATATTCTCTATTTGACAATATCTATCCATATTGTTAAGTGGGAAAGAAATGTTTGGCTGAATAGTATAACAAGCCTGTATCTCAGCTGAAAATTCCTCATTTTGCTCTGTGATAGCTCTCAAAAAGCAGAGACATCCTTCAGCTCAAGTGTTTTTCACTGAGCTGCTCTGTTAGTATATCACTAAAGCATTATACAGTCTTCTCATCAGTCTGAGGCTTAAAAGTCTGCTGCATGTCTTTTTCCTAGTGACAGAAGAAGATCCCAGCAGGAAGAAGGCTATAGTCAAATGCTTCATTTGATTATAAAAAAGGATTAAAAAGCCAGTTCATTCTTGACAGATCCATTGATTTCCTGAATTTTTGGCGGGTCTGTTATGGCAGATGTGCTCAGTAGAACTGTGGGCTATGCTTATAGCTACTTACAGATTTTTGGAAGCTGCTGTTTCTGCTAAGTTATTCAGTTTAGAACTGGAAACCCACATTTTATGACAAAACTTGATGACATCTGTCACAGCTTGATTACTTATGTTGAGGTAGGAACTCAAGTCCCTTAGTATGAATAAGTAACAGTGTGATAGTTTATGTGTAATGCTGCCATCTATCCAAAGGCTCAAATCGGTTTTCTAACAAATCTTGAAACAAAAAAGCTCCAAATGGGGATAATGACAAACATTTTCACCACGAGGACAGTCAAGCATCAGAACGGGCTTCCCAGAGAAGCTTGTGAAGTCTCATTCTTGATGATTTTCAACCATTCAAGGCTGGTTAAACCCCTGAACAATGTGGTCTGACCCTGCTTTGAGAAGGACATCTTGAGGTCCCTTCCAACCTCAATTTTCCTGTGATTTTGTAAAAATTATTTTGTTCCTGATTTAGAAAAAATGATGCATTAATTTTGTTCTATGGAAGTTCTAAGTTAACTGCACATCATTTTTATAAGATATTAGCAAATATGGCACATCCAATGAATAAATCCATCATTTTAACTATCAAAGTTTAGATTTAATATCAGAAAAAATATTGAAATAAAAATTTGGGATGAGTTTCCACCTAATCTGTAATTCTTAAATTTTGGCAACACTTCACCAACAAAACTTAAATTGCTTAAGATATTATGAGGAAGGAAGTACACTGAAATACTGAACTTTTGTTGATAATTTAGGTTTTGTCTACAATTTTAAGGACTTTTCAATGCTACTCCAAAGAAACTTACTATTCTTTTTATCGTAGTTAGTAATTCAATGCTCTAAGGAGATGAATTCATCAAAGACAAGATCAGAATGCAAGAGTGACCATGGTTGCAAAACAACATTCATATAACTTGAGATTTCTCCAGAAACAAGACTTAATTCAGACACCTCAAAGTAACAGAGAAGGGAGAGGAAATTTTGGGTTTCTTGAAGAACGTTTTTAGTAGAAAGAGAAGTTAAAAGGTACTACTGAAATTACAAAATATATATAATTACTATGTACTCTAAAGTGAAGGGGATAAAAATCCTTTTATTCTTCAGAAATGGAAACTGCAGAGAACTATATATACCAAAATTTGTAGCAGTTTTGCCTTTATCTACCAGCTCTACTTGTAGATTGCCTGAAGCTGTCATCTACCTGAGAATTAAATAGAATATTTTACAGAATTGGCATTGAAAGGCAAGAATTTTGGGCGGATTGCAGGAGTTCAAATGAGATTTTGGTGTCAAGGAATCAAACACTAGTTTAGTATTCATTATGTGATCAAAAGTTCTTCCTGGAGACGGAATTTCTCAAATAATGTTGGAGTACATTAAAACTTGCAAAATTATGAAAAGACTAGGCTAGGGCTTTAGGAAGAAATTACTTCAGTTCATGTGAAAAGTAAATTGGACTTCTCCAAGATTTTTGCTTCTGATTAAGATAGCACAAAAGGGAATTATAGACCAAGCATTCACAATGTTAAACTGTTTCATTTTTCACAGTTTAACTATAAAATAAAGAGGAATAAGGAAGTGATCATTATCTTTGGCTAGCTTGAGGCAAATTCTCTTTGTAATCCTAAAACTGGGCAACTTCTGAGCATTCATGTAGAACTAAACTTGTTCTGCTGAGTTAAAAAATCATATTCTAAATGCCAGTAGTAATTTAGAATCTATTTTTGTGGGAGTATTGTCATGTGTCCAATGCAGATAACTATCTAGTAGATTTTACAGGAGTCCTCAGGCATGCAAAATTCATTGCAAACTCCTTCTGTGGGTACCTGCTTGCTGTACTAAGCTGCCAACAAAGGCATCTAATATTGGCACCTAACAGTAAATTTCACAAGTTCCTCCACAACAAAAAAATAAAAGGAAGAAAATTAAGAAAATGTCCAGTTTATATCAAATTAAACCCATTACTCTGAGTTTGGCAAATGTAATAATTTTTCTGGGCATACCCGCTCAGGTACACTGGGCTTCACGGTTTATGTATAACACAACTAAATAAAAATACTGATTCGTGTCCTGAAAGGCAGTTAGCTAAGATGGAGCTGGGAGCAAGTGCTAAAGATTTCAACAGCCAAACTCCCTACAAACTGCTTCATGCAACAGATGTATTCTAAAAGTGTAGGTGTGAAAAGTGTATTTCTGGTATGCTTTAAAGAAAAGCAGACAGCTTAACACAAACACCCCATATAGGAATGATTCAGATCAGAAGTTTTCCTTCTCTCAAAGCACATACTGACCATTTTGGGGCAACAGCCCATAAGGTAAAGGATGCTATGAACATAATTGCTTACAATCACTCTGAGAGAAATTACAAGATGAGGTGAAGACGCTGACTACAGTGTCCAGGTAGACTGATCCATTTGCACTTGGGCACCCATACTGTACGTTCAAGAAGAGCAGATGATATTTTACATTATTCTGTCATCTTATGGATTGCTATACACCAATGAGACAATGATGGTTCTATGGAAGCAGGTTATTTCCAGAGAGTACAAAGGGTGTTCTCAGCCTGCAGGATTATGAAGACTGCCTGCACTGTGGGGTGCTATGCCTCACGGAGCACTTCCAGTGCTGATGTGAGGGGCCTCTCTAAAATCACACCACAACTCTCACCCCGACAGAAAAAATGATTAGAACTACCAGGTACACCTCAACCTGCCTGTCTCTATAAACTTGCCATGAGTTCATCTGGTACCAAGGCATAAGGAAACTCGTTGGTCTGTAGCAAGAACAACAGAGTAAAATAATCTATGGGGTCATGGCCAGTTAGGAAACAAACTAGTTTCTCAGTAGGGTGGACCTGATTTTATGAAGTTTTAGGAAAAATGATACTTGTCCTCTGGTTCTTTCCCTCACTTTCTCTGGCAAGCTGGCTTTCTCTTTCTGGTGCAGCACTGGCCTTCAACAAGGCAGAATGCTGAAGCTGCCCTCTCCTGGGCCCTGCACTCACAGCCATAGGCTCAGGAGTTCCAGTGAATCTCAGACGGGCCTGAGCTAGAGAAGTGCTGGTCTATAGTTCAGCCAAGGTATGGCTGGTGGGGAACCATGTTGATCCAGCACCAACTGCAGACTGACTCCCTGGTTTTACCTGAGCCTTGCCTCATCACTGTGCACCTTCCAGGTGATTTCTGGACCTGATTCTGACCCTCAGATCGACTTCCAGGCTTGACTTCAGACCCGCCCTCTCATTGTGCTACTGATCTGGACTGGTGGTTGGTCCTGGCTGCCACTCATGACTCTGACCCGTACCCTGGCTGCCTCATGTGAACCCCAGCTGTTCCCAGCCTTCGTCCCAGAAGGAGTAGCTGACCTGTTCTGATCCCTGATGGATCAGGCATATTTTATTTGCCAGCATGAATTTATATCTGCAGTGCCTGTGCTGAAAGGCTGTCAGACACCCAGCTCCAGCACTGGTGATTGGAACAGTTTCTCAGAGAAGTGTTCTCCAAGGAGAAACACTTGGGCAGTTCCTCTGGCAGTGCCATCAAACCAGAAGGGACAGCAGTGTTTCCAGCTTCTGGACCAGCAATGATTTTTAGGTTTTCAAAACCAGTTCTAGTGTCTTGGGTTTTGTTTTGTTTTGTTTTGTTTTGTTTTGTTTTGTTTTGTTTGACACATAGCTTTTGTGAGGACTTTCAGTTTAAAAAAGGAGCTCAGACATTTCTGATGGACCTGGCCAATGTCAAGGTGTGACACACAGTCTTCCCCTGAGCAGGCTTGTTTTGTCTCTCACTGCTGCAAGGGGCTAGTACACCTGCTGTATTCCTGTAGTCACACTTGAGAAAATGCTTCCATGGCATAATCAGAAGGGGGGGGGGAGTGAGAAGAAACACTGTAGTATAAAGGCATCAAATGGAGCTTGCAGTGCATGTGAACATATGTTCTCAGCCCCTGCCACTATGTTTGACTAAAACTTTTAACAGGTGATTTTTATGCTCAATGTTTCTATTACAGGTCTGTAAAACAGCATAAGTTTGCCTGAGAACTGTGTCAAAAAACAAGCTTACAAACTCAAGTGCTGGCATGAACAAGCAGTGCTAATTTTTCTTTATTATGTAACCCTATCATGTATCACTTGCAGATCTGCCCAGACAAAACTTTTTTTTGTATAATAGGCATCTGCTTCAAGAGTGGTCCATGGCAAGCTCTCTGGGAATTCTTGGTAATTGCACTAAAGGCTCCAACACTAAACATGTCCTAAAATACCATTTAAAGTACCCTCTTCTAGTGACTACTTTGATAATTTATAAGTGAATAACTTCTCTGATAATTCATCTGTAAGTCTTTAGTGTAATCAGATATTTGCAAAGTGATGAATTTTACTGGAGACTGTAATTTGTGGAGCTAAGCAGCCTAACATTGTGTGGTGAGTTATGAAAATTGTGAACTTAATGTCTGGTGTCTATAAGATGATCAATTGTCTCTGTGGGAAACCAGAGGAGTGAAAATCATCATACTGTGTGGAAGCCAATATGGCTTAATTTACTTACGTGCTGCTTCGATTAGGTAAGCCTGAACACCTCTGTCCTTTGAGTACTTCATTATCTTCATGTCACTCTCTTAATTCAGAACACAGAACAAGGGTGGTATTCCTTACTACACCTGCTGTCCGGTTTGAAATATATTTTCTTCCTATTGCGCTCACACTTTTGAAGTCAAGGAGTGAATTTAAATTTCTTTCAAAATACGTGCAAAGGAAATCACAGTTGTAATGGTACTGTGAATTATCTTCTAAGTAATTATCTTTTGTTCTGAGTTCAAGATTCTTGATGAAACTAACTGTAAGCATGTATACTCTAAGTGGTTTAGGGATATTTTAGGAGGTCAAGTGTGTACTGGGCAAGGAAGATGTCAAAACAAATTAAGAAGATTCAAGTAATAAACCTTAGTCTCTTGCTGCAGATGGTAAATGGCATTAACTGGAGTTTGGTGTTCTTTTATTTTTAACCTCTCCTTTCTTCTCCCCCCCTAGGTTTATTAAGACAACTTGTTGCCTAGAACTTTAGTATCTGACATCCAGTCAATGGATGATACCATATGAATAACCGAATGGCTATATAAATGTCTGTTTTGAACTTTGGTCAATATAAAAGTACAAAAAAATACCCTCAACAGCTTTTCTTGAAAACAAATTAAAAAAGATGTTGTAGGCATAGCCTTAGGTTTCAAATTCTTCGGATCAGGGATTATGCGTTACTTAGTTTGCATACCTCCTACAGCCCAATAATTTATCTAAACACTAGGATGTTTTCAAAAAGTTGGAAACTAGTGCTAAGGGACACCTGCAAAAAGCCATAGTAAACAAGGGGGCTATTGTTTCCTAACTAAGTCATGAAAATGTAATTTATATTCATCTATTTAAGTAGGTAGAGCTAGTTTAATTTCTAGTAAGTGTTACAAAAAACATGACAAACATATTTTCATTTTCTTTTTCAATACTACTTTTGTGGAGTCAAAAAATAAAGTGCTCATCTTCTGGAAAACAAAATAAATGCTTCTTCACGAGATAACATGTAATTATGGATAACAGAGAGAGAGACATCTTAGATAAATTCCAATACTGAAAATGCTGAGAAACTAGGAAAAAATATTGTTCATTACAACATAAATACTGGCTACAGCATGTAAGCATTCAATCCCTTCTTTTTGATCCCTCTAGTTCCAGCATATTTAGTCATTATTGTGTTTGGGGTCATGAAATACTGTTGCAAAACCCTATTAGAATATGTTAATGAAACATATACCTAGATTCTGGGTCCAGTTCTGGGCTTCTCACTACAAGAAATACATGCATTTAACTGGAGTGAGTTGAATGTAGGTCCATGAAGATGACTAAGGGATTGGAGCATATGAGGAGAGCCCAAGACTGCTGGGAGTGGTCAGTATGGGAAAGAGAATGCTCAGGGGATTCTTACCCATCTGTACAAATATGAGAGAAGTGAATGAAGAAGTGGGAGCCACTGACTCTTAGTGGTGTCCACCGACTGGACAAGAGGCAGTTG
Source organism: Acanthisitta chloris (assembly GCF_000695815.1). NCBI lineage: Eukaryota > Metazoa > Chordata > Aves > Passeriformes > Acanthisittidae > Acanthisitta > Acanthisitta chloris. Next base: position 23,918 of record NW_008664467.1, on the reverse strand, counting down.
ACACATTTTAAAACACATAGAAGTCCATCTGAAGACAGGAAAACACTTTTTTACTGTGCAGGTGGTCAGACACTGCAACAGGTGCTCCAGAGTAATTATGGAGCCTACATCCTTGCAGATATTCAAAACTGGATTGGACACAGTTCTGGGTAACATGCTCTAGCTGACCCTGCTTGAGCAGGCAGGGTGAGACTTGATGAACTCCAGACGTCCTTTCCAATTTCAATCATTCTGTGATTTCCAAAGCTAAATGATGTATGACGATCAGCAAAGGTGATCACAGCTTATACCTAAGTAATGTCCTATCAGTCCTCACCACACTCTAGCAGAATCCTATAACACCTGCATGGTGTTTCAATGCCCATCAATCCTTGCAGTGAGTTCAGTTTCTGGTACCCTAACAATAAGAATGAAGGACATTTAAATTGAAGTCTCATTCATGTGTTTCTTTGTCATCTTTGTGCCTCTCCCTTATATACGTATGCACACATACACATCTTTGCATCCTGTTTTCTCGCTGTTCTGGCTGCCTAAGTCATTATTTCCACATGCAGCACATTGAGGAAGGTGCTCGCAGCAACTGCTCCCCCCGTGAGTCAGCAGGAGGCAGCTGGCAGCACCCCAGAGAACTCCAGTGCCTGAGAACAAGAGACCACATTTTTCATGACCATGATATGCTATACGTTACATAACTCCACTGCTGAATCTTAAGAAATTAAACATGGCAGTCGTCTGAACACAATATTGTTTTGGGGAAATTACAACTTGTGTACAGTGGAAACTCTGATCCTCCCCTATGGCAAATACTTTTGAAAAATTGGGACTGAAAACAATCCTTGAAAGCATTTAAGAGCTGCAGACAGGCTCGTAGCATAATAGCTCTTTGATCTTGTCTATGATGGGAAGAGCACTACTGGGAGCTTAATGCCATCATTTTATGCAAATGTCAAGGAATGAGACTATATTTAATTAAATTATTCTGTCTCAAATGCAACATTTATGAGAGCCATCACTTCTTCATTATCCTCCAGGTGGATACAATAGATTATTATATAACAGAAATTAAATCTAAATGTTATCTTTGAGCTTAGAGAGCTAGAAGATGCTTTAATTAGAGAGAACTGCCTGTGATATTTTAGCCTGTTTGCAAAAAGGTACTGTTGAGAAATGCTGACTGTAACTAATAACGCAAAACCTATCATATCATAAGAAAAACTCCAGATAAACTAGCAACTGAAAACACACAAATATAAACCACAGTCGTTTTAAGAAAATAAAAATCTGGCATACAATTTCCATTTACTTTGTGGAATCTCATTGTGGCTGTAATCAGCAGTGGTTTTTTTACAAGACGGACTCTGCAAATTATTTTTGAATACACTGTTCTTAATGTTTACAGACAATGCCTTTAAATTAGAGAATAGGATTTATTCTACCTTATTCTGAACAAAGAAAGAGAGAAGTACTGACTTCTGACCCTGCTCTAAATTCAGTCTTTTCTTTCAGAGGCTTCAAGGGTATTTTTATTTTATTTATTTAATTAAAAGGTGTTTGGTTACAACTTTCTGGTTTTTCATAAGGTGAGTAGGTTTTAAAACCTCATGATAAAAACCATGACCATCTGAAAAAATTCTCCATCTTTAACTTGCTGCAAATATTTTTACAGTACAGGGAGAACATTTTTTTAACAAAAAAGAAAAAATATAGGACCAATATGTAGAACCTTTAATTTTAATAATGCATCCAAAAATCACAGAACTATGTGGTACATCGCCGTATAAACTATTTATGCAAACAAATTCCAAGTCAGAAGGAAAAAATGGAAGTTAACTAGAGAGAAAGACATAGATGCTATAAAACACATAATGAGAAATTCTGAGAGAAAAAGTTTAGAGCAAATTTACTCAAAATTGTTTGCTAGTAAAAATAAATAAATAATTTTTAATCAAGTCCTGTATAAGATCCCTTGGTTATAAACAACTGAGATCATAACATTTATGGCATTAGTCTTATGCAGCCAAAAAACAAAGCCAATTGTAATATAATACTTAAGGTCAATCCTTATCCTGGACTCAAGAAGACTACTAGATTTTTTTTTCTCCCTTGCTCTAATTGTTACGAGTTTGACTTAGGTTGATTTGACTTATATTAAGAGAAGTGAACATCATTGACATATAAGATTTCTAATTTAAATATAAGGATTTGACTGTTAGAGATAGTAAATAGCAGTTCCAATATGGATTGGTCCTGCACTTTCAATGACAGGCAGCATAACAAATACAGGCAATTCAAAGAGTAGGATCTGCTTGTTACAGTAATAGCAGAACTTCAGATCATATTGCAGTTAACTAGTATTACCACCTCAGAAATAAAGTGTTGATGGACTTGTTACACTGCTTTCTGTGGGAAGTGTATGGGTTTAATTTATTTATTTGCTTATTTTTGTAGTAGCAGTAGTAGTAGTAGTACCAGTTGCACTTTGCACATCAACAAATATAGAAAAGAGGAACTGAAGTAGGAAACAAAGATTTGTAAACTGAACTCTGCTAAAAAATGGTTCTATTACCTACAAACATTATTCCTATACATCTATGACAGTTTTCTCCCCACCACTAGAAGTAACCAGCTCTGCATGTGGTCCATTCTGCAGGGCCCCCAACTTCTCCACTATGTTTCCCTCTTAGCTTTGAATTATCCCATGCGATCACTGGCCACACACATCCCGTTAGGCTGGTTGCTGCATGAATGCTGGTGTGCTGCAGTGATTCCTTTTTGCCTTGTGTGCCAGAGCACATCAGAGCACAGTAAAACCCTTCCTTGGCTCTCCTTCAGAAACCTTTCCTAAAAAGGAAACAAAAATAAATCCTTCATCTACTCAACTTCAAATTTTTACAAAGCTTAAAGGAATCTGGTATAATTTTGATACCTCTGCTGCTCTGATAAATTTGGTTGCAATTAGACAGCAAGTTCAAAAACTATTGAGAAACTAATCCTAAAAGATAAATATGCCATCTCCATCACATAACTGAAATTATATCGTCCAGCTTCAATGTACTGGGGAAAAATATGCTATATTGGGGGGGGTGTGTGAATAATTAAATCAGTTTTTAAAACTTTGTAGCTGAAACCATAATTAATTAATCAATATTAGCATATTTTATTTACTACCTACTATTAAAATGTTTGTAAAAAGCATAAGGTTGGTTGTTGCAAGAATATTCACTCAGGAATTTATATTTTTTCCCAAAGGAAAAGGACAAAGGATTGATCTATTACAGAAAGGCCTGAGATCATTCCCTTTTTACATAATGCTGACAAGCACAGTATGTCTGCTAAGGTAGTGCATAATGAAAATTCAGTTGGAGAGCCAATCCCTGGCAATGTTGGCACACTGCTACAACAGATGTTTCTTACTTTCAGATAGCTGAAAGGGCTCTTAACTATATCCTAGAAATGAAGAGCACGAGGGGCAAAACTTGGCAAGAACATAGTATTGTGAGTCATAAAAATTTGGCTTCATAGAAAGGATCTTGTGAAAATGGAATTGTCTCCTTAGCTCAGGGAAGTCTATTGTCATGGATCAATTTTGTTATCTTGTTCTCTTATAAAAAAACCCTTAATTGCATTTCTAGTAATTTTTCCTGCATATTCTTTTAAGTAGTTGATGTTATTTCATAGGCCCTACAACTTGGTACTATTTTTGGTCCCAAACCCTGCTCCAACAATGAGTTGAAACACTTAAGGAGACATCAATCCAGGTTCAGGTGTTTCCCATGGGTAATTCTGCTATCCATAGATGCAGTATCACTTCTGGGGCTTTAGCTAGCAGTTCTACCTAGTGCCTCCCTTTATCAGGAAATGTGTTGGTGCATCCTCCCTGCCCCACTGGGCTACACTATGATTTAAGTAATGCTCATTAGGCTTTGGCCATGATGAACATCACCTGGGCTAAGCTCTTCTTGTGTTTATTGGAAACAGTCTGTTCCCAGGAACTAGTTCTGTCTAACAAGCTCCTGATTTTTTAATGAACAGCCTTGAAAAGTCATTTTGCTTGCCTCACTAACAATCCAAGTGGAATAATACTTTATCAAATTTTCAAAGAAAGTTACTGACCTCAATTGCAGTCAGAATGGAAAATCACTATGACTAAAGTCTACTTGCTTGTGACCTTAGAAACAGTGGTCCAAAGTGAGACCACAACAGGCTGCCACCAGCAACCTGCCTCTGAGTGGGAACTCAGTAGCTAACTCTCAAGATCCTGGGCTGATACCCTCACTCCTTGAGGCTCAACCCTTCACCCATTGAGAAGATGCATCTGACGTTCATACTTCATTGAATTCAAAGGGAATTTTCACAGATTCTTCAGTATTTTAGATTTGTAAGTTAGGCCTGTGAGTTTCTGTTGTGGTATAACAAATTCTATATGAATTCTTTGTTAAATTGTTTAACTTAAGCTATTGATTAAGTGCTATTAAGTTTAAGTGCTGTTAAATCATTAGGCCTAAATTGTTGGTCAAGTCTGGGGCTCAGTTTAGTAAGGGGGTGTACTCTGAACTTTGTGCTTCAATGGTAGGTTCTTCCTTACTCCTTTTTATCCTTACCCTTTCCTGACCTTTTCTCCCCCAGTTCCCCTCCCTGCCCACGTCAGCCGTGACATGGATACTTTGAGGTCGTTTTGATTGTAGATTAATTGATTTTAGATTTTAGTTTGCTATTCCTCTGTGTGCTTTAACCATCTAGTAGTAGAGTGAACCTTGCCAATGAACTTAGTCACACTTATTCTTCTATATTAAACCTGCTTTTGCTGATACCTTTGATTACGATGCTAATTTAAGTAACCTTAAAATGCTCATTAGAGATGGGAGGACACACCCTAAAACTCCGAGCAACTCTTAGTTCTGGTCAGGAATTCCTGGCATCCTTGTAAGGGCAGATGGTGTCAGATACTGCATTTCTATACTGCTTAGCACAATGGAGCTCTGTTCTTGGATGTCCCCAGGATGCCATACTGATACAAATGACAGTATCTCTGTCTGCTCTCTGCCTATATGAATTCCTCTTAGAAAGCTAGAGCTGGATACTGATGGCATTACAGACAGAAAAATCAAAACTTTCTTTGAATTTTACTTCTTGATATTGTCCTCAGAATTAAATTACTACCTTAAATGTCTACAAGACATGCATCATACTGATTTTCACAGATGGTTTTTTACAGATCCACCAAGAAAGGAAGTTTAGGGATGATTCATTATTGCTTGCACTTTGCTTGTCTTTCAGTAAAGGGAGGAGCAGTCATATGAGTAACTGCTGGCAAATATTATCTTACCTTTCTTACATTAAAATATCTTTCACCTACAACCTGAACAAGGTATATCAAATTACTGCATAGTAAATAATCACTTTCCACTCATCACTCAAAGTGCTGCTTCCTCTATTAGTCATCCAGTTTCCTCATAAAATGTATAATTAACTGCCCAAGATGAAATACAAAGGCTGTTGCAAGTTCTGAGCTTTATGTGAACTTAGTATATCCCCAAAATTGAGTAGGATTTACTCTGTTTATCTTCTTAATTTTCCTAAACTGAAATTCAAATGGTTATAATATTGAATCCTCAATGAAAACAGATTTATTTTTGATTTGAGAAGCCATATGTCAATCCCTTGAAATCACCAGATTTTTACATAGGTCGCTGTCCCTAACGGAGCCAACTACAGACATGGGCCCAAATGACCCTTTAAAAAGACATTTGAAAAGATAATTCTTTCTGACTTGGGTAAATACCACAGGAAAAAGAGAAGTGTTCAGGTTTTTGCTGTGTTTTCTGAGTGCACTGTAAGTGATCATTCCTAACTTGAGTAGAAATCCAGTGCCATATGTTCTTTCCAAAAATGAACCGTAGAATCAAAGAAAGTGAGTGCTGCACCTGACACATAGAATTGCACTGACAGAGATAAAACTCAAGAGGTTTCAGCCAGAAAGTAACTTGTAGTCATGACACTTGTTAATGGAATCTTCAGCTCTGCCATACTCATTAGAGTCCTGACATGGCTTCTGTTGATGCTCTCAGAGCGCTTGGACAGACAAGTGCCATAGGTGCTTTAGGAGAGAAGTTCCAGGGTCTTATCTTCCAGCCCCCATAAGCCAAGAGCAATGTCTTCTCAGGGATGGCGGTCAGAAGACATGTTATGCTATGCAGAGTCCAGAATCATCAGGTGTTTCCTGAGTTGGACAGACATAGGTTGAGAAGCTGTGAGTCTGTTTTAGCCAAGTACATATGGTATGTTACCATCATGAATAAAAGTCCACAGAGCTGTTGTTAACCTGACAGTGTAGGAGCTCCAAACTTGCCTAGGGAAGCCTATGGCATAAGCTCATTTTAACTTGTTTTATCTAGAACAGCTATTAATACCTGTATCAGGTTTGATATGTTAGCTTTGGTTTATAGTGAGAAAAAGTAATTATTTGTAGATGAACTGTCTATAATCATAAAATAAGATATGGCACACAAGAGCGTAAACACAGAGTGTGTGCTGGTTTGAGCTGAAGTAGAGTTAACTTTCTTCATAGAGGCTAGTAGGAGGCTATGTTTGGGTTTTGTGCAGAACACAGGGTTGATAATGCAGAGATGTTTTCGTTATTGCTGAGCAGAGCTCACACAGAGTCAAGGCCTTTGCTGCTTTCCGGACTGCCACACTGGCAAGGAAGTTGGGGGTGCATGGGAGACTGGGAGGAGACACAGCTGGGACAGGTGACCCAAACTGACCCAAGGGATATTCCACACCATATGACATCATGCTCAGTATATAAGGTGGGAGGAAGAAGGAGGAAGGGGGGACATCTGAAGTGATGGCATTTGTCTTCCCAAGGAGCCGTGACGCGTGATGGGCCCTGCTCTCCTGGAGATGGCTAAACACCTCCTGTCTTTGGGAAGCAGTGAATTAATTCCTTGTTTAGCTTTGCTTGT
>NW_008664467.1:11797-16896 GCF_000695815.1 Acanthisitta chloris | reverse complement strand
TTCGCTCCCCCATCCCGTTGGTGGGGGAGTGAGTGAGTGGCTGCGTGGTTCTTGGCTGCTGCTGGGGTTAAACCACAACAGAGTGGTACCAGAGATCCTCAACTAAACAGAAATCACCATGGTCAGCCAGTGGTCGCTACAGACATACAACATTGATAAACTAGTTTAGACGTACAAAGTTAACAGAAAACCCAGCAATTGGATTCATATGAAAATAATTGAGAACAAATTAAGATAATGCTCACATACACATTGGGAAAATGGATAAATACAAGTGGACTCCCAAAAGAAGGAGGAAGGAACCCCTTCTACTTTACCCAGAACTGTCAAACTCCTGCTGATGTAGATGTAGGTACACAGACTACTTGATGCCACCCTTTCCTGTCTCCTCTGCTTAAGGAAGACTGTGTGACAGCCTTAAGAACCTTGAGGGAGACCATAAAGTGAGCATAACACCAGAGAAAATAAATAGAGACTATGATTTACGCTTTTTCTGTGTGATCCGTTAACATGAGACTTTCTGATATTAATTTGGACTGTGAATGGTAGCACTATTATACAATTATAGCACTGTGTTAGTATTATTATAATTTTTTTGCTTTATTTTAGTTTTAGGAACTGCAATGATAGGGCAAAGGGCAATGGGTTCAAATTGAAGGAGGGGAAGTTTAGGTTAGATATTAGAAAAAAATTTTTCTCTGTAAGGGTGGTGAGACACTGGCACAGGTTGCCTAGGGAAGTGGTGGCTGCCCCAACCCTGGCAGTGTTCAAGGCCAGGCTGGATGAAGCCTCGAGAATCCTGGTCTCCTCGCCCATGGCAGCAGGGGGTGAGACTAGATGATCTGTAAGGTCCATTCCAACCCCTAAAATTCTATGATTTTGATTAGACTATCAAATTAGACTTACAAAAATTATTAGCTCCACATATTTAGTGAGTTTCCCACTGGCAATAAGATTTGGAGTCTTACAATGTACATACAGTTTTCAAATTCGTGCATTAATAATAGCTATCTCTTCTCTAATCACTCAGAAAACCTTCATACCAGTAGGGCTCTGTCACCAATCACCAGGAAAGGGGAACACCTTGTGGCTGCATAGTGGCTTGAGCCAACACACAAGGAAAGAGGGAGCATGCAGCCAAGGGCAGAGAGGCAAACTGCTCTTATTTTCCAGTGCTTTATCATTGTATACACTCACTGAACTTTTCCTTTTCTAAAGTATTATACAAGTACATGCTTTCAATTCATTGCCTGCAACTTCAAACATTTACATCTACCACGTACAAATTTCTAATTCCTCAACAAATATGTAGGCCTATGATTATTATATCTAAAATTCTACTGCCTGTCAGTAGTTGACCTGTTTCATCACATAGACTAGAAAAACATAAAAATTCAGTGGAAGAAATTGTGGCTTTACCTAAAAATCAAACATATCAGAAAACAATAATGGTTAGTTATCATATGTAGTGCTGGAATCAGACCTTTTTTATACTCACTTGAATTATGGTAGCTTAGTGTATCCAAGTCTTGAATGTGAATGCAACGTGTCTCATAATCAAAGGCAAATAGTGTTTGTCAAATACCAAACAGAAAGTACCATATTTACTGTAAAAAAAATGCACTGCAAGTTGTGACTCAGTTCATCTCCCCTAAAATCTATTAGTGGCTCCAAAGCCACTAATGCTTAGCTTCAAACCCACCTGCCCACCACCTGCTATCAAGCCCTGTAGCACATCAGCCTTTCCACTTCACACGCTCTACCTCATCTCTCTTTCCTCATGATCTGATTGCAAACACAGCATCAATGGCATTTGGTAAGATCACAGATATTGCACCTGCCTAATGAGAATTCTGGATTTAGGTTCTTCCTCCATCTGTTGTTGTAGCATGGTTCAGGGACTTGATGAAACAAAATTATGACTATTTATAACCACTAATTACATGCAGACATAAAAAAAAACCCAATTTTTTTAAGCAGTTTCTCATATTTGTTCATTGTTTTAGAATCTCCAAGGCTCTGACTTCTTCCTTTCAGGCTCTATCATGAGTTCACATATCTAAAATACTATTTAGAGCTTAAAGTAACCCTATTAAGGAAGCAGCAAGGTTAATATGACTTTTCTGTTAGGACAAAATCTTTGTTATTGAGACAAGAGTATGCCTCATGCCACAAAAAGGCAGCTTTCTTAGTTATTTATCTCTTGCCAATAGAATGCAACTCTGGGAGTTTTTTTGGTTTTATAACAGATAAAATAAAGATGGCACTTACAGATATTTATAAAAGACCCATGTGAATCTAAAAAGTAATGTCACATTCAACCTCCTCACATAAAACCAAATGTGCATATTTCCTTTCCCTCCACTTAAACACAGGTGGCTGTTCACACACATTTAACTGATGCAGCTCTCAGATACTATCCAGCAAACTTTTTTCTCAAGTAAACTATGGTAATCTAGGAATAATCTAATTTATCTTTAGTGACTGCAGTCATATTTGACCCTTTCTCCCCAGTACTGCCATATACTGGCAGTATCATTCTAGTAAACAAGGGAAAGTGCCACTGTGTGAAGATTCCAGTGTCTCTGCACTTGAGTCACATACTTAAAATTCCCAGAGTCAGAAGTAAAAACTTCTCCCTCTAACCTATAGGCATCTGCTATGCAGTATAAAACACCTCCATCCATTGAAACCTATTATTTATTTCAATATCTAAAATGGAAAATAACTTTCACACAAATATATGATTAGGGACTCTTTATTGGCTCTTGGTGGAGAACAGACATGATGGCAATCACCTATTTTGTGTCATTCAATTGGTCTGGATCTCCTGAACTAATATTGAGAAACATCGCAACTAAAAAATAAGTTCTAGAATACTTAATAATCCAGGGGTAAAGAAGTAGGAAAAATATGTCAAAGAAGACTGATACACTGAAAGAAAATAGTTGTTTTGGTTTTTTTTCTTGGTGCCAGTTTATCTCATCCTAATGATATGCCCTGATACTCAGTGAAGATGCAGAGATGCAGCCAGGACATGTGAGTATTTTGACGTACTGTATCAATGGGCTAGACCAATTCTTAGCAAACTGTAGACTAAGTAAAATTTAAATTACATTTGTCAGCATGCAATGCAAAAACATTGACTTAGGACCTGATGAAAAGATTGGTGTTTAGCACTGGATAAATGATCAACTAAAGGAATCCATCAGCTGGATGTATGGGTCAAACATGGATGATCACAAGCCAAAGAATGCACAACTCAGAAATGCAGGCTGAGCATGCATAGACAGGTGTGAGATGCTCATTTCCTTAGAACCAGGGATCTCAAAATACAGCCTGCCACCTTGGGTTGAGAAGTACACATGCAACAAATCTGAGGCAAATGAAAAGACTGTTTATGGCTTCTGTCCTTTCCCCTTTCTATTTTCCTGCTATTTTCTATGTAAATTTTTAAATATACTTGTCCTAGCTAAAAATATTCATGGTATATAATCATGACATTCTTTTGTTTCTTGGCCCCAGAGCAGAACAGAGTTTCTATAATAATTTTTTATAACTAAAGAAGCTCTCAGGCACATATAGCTGTTGTTCCAAATGTGGGCTGTGACCCTCACCCTCCAGATCTCCTAAGTGAACTACAACTTACTGAGTTTCTGTGGCTCCACGCACATCCATTTTTTAAAATTGCATCTTCATTTTTAGCCAAAAAGGAAAAATTAACAAATTTAATTAAAGGAAGATTACACTTCATATCTTGCATGTATTTATTTTTAAAAATCCATTTCACATACAGACAGACACATATATGTATGTATGTATATAGTCAATACAGTCAATGCATTATGGGCATTGCATATATAAATATATGTACTTGTGTGAGTATATATATATTTGTGTGTGTAGTAATACTACATACACCCATACACATACTATATACATATGTTTGAGTATATATAATTTATAGTATATTGAGTTTTCCCTTTGGCACTTTGCCAGGATTATTGCAAATGAAATAATCTACCCTTTCTGCCATGAGATTGCCCTGATTTATTGACAAGTAGGAGAACTTCTAGCTGAAGATCTAGCTAGTCTGCAAACTTCCAAGCTAAATAAAAAAAAGCTAGTAGCACTTATTTAGCACTGACTTGTTTTCCTGCCAGAAATAAATGCTATTACTTTCAGATTTGTTAGTTCAATTCCAAAACAACTTGGGCAGGCAGTAAACTCCATTTGAAATTAGAATTAGTGTGGAAAAGCCCATTACTGCTAATGTTATCTGAATCTCATACTACTAAAGTCCTTTGAAAAGACTCTGAGATGCCAAGTTTGACAATGGGTTGCCTAGGTACAGCTCAGACAATCTAGATTGACTGAAAAATGTATTGTCAGTATAACATTTCAACTTATATACTCTGTCAACAAGAGTGTTCACCCAACAGAAATTACAAATATTTGTAAGAAAGCCAAACAAATTCAAAAGGAATACTACCAAAACCATAAATTTAAGATGCATGCAATAAAAAGTTCAGCTATCAGAATTAATATGCCCTTAGTCTTTGGAATACTTTTTCTGTTAAGTACTTTAAAATGCTTCTTGCAAATCTAGACAACTACATTTCAGCATGCATTGCTTCGAAGAAGCCACTTGGTCATATTGATGTCTCAGGTCCTCAGACTACAATTTATCCATAAGTCCTCTAACACAGCAGGAGAAAAGCTCATGTGGACAGAACATGTTATTATGGTAATTGAAAATAGTTAGTTCTGTCTAAAAAGTAAGCCAAAGTGAGTAGTCACTCTGACAGATGATCCCTGAGGGCATGCAGTGAAAGAAAAATATTATGTAGCAAGAAATATGCTCTGGAGTGTCATATACATGCATATCCTACTGTTATGGCTGACTTTTCGGACCTAAAAAAAGCCTCTGTTAATGAACACTTCCTCCATCCATTGTTTCCTGATGTGAATGCACCAGAGTCTCTTCCTGCTTCTGTGTAAGTGAAGAGATAAGAGAAGTGACATCATACCAAAACCAGTTTGCAATGAATATTTATAAAAGCATTCATCTTTGCTCTCCTTTGAAAAATTACATAATT
>NW_008664467.1:2965-11761 GCF_000695815.1 Acanthisitta chloris | reverse complement strand
CTACAAAATGATGTTTGACAAATTCAGGTGACTGTGTAAGCACTTTGGGGACACACACATGGTATTTCTAATGTGTAAGTTCTAGTGATGTGTCTGATATGTCCAAGGAGTTCCAGTATTTCTGATTTATGCATGATATACATCCGTAATTTAAGCTAAAAGAGAAAAGAATATCATATAAAGATCTAACAATATAAAAGCTGACCTCTTCTCTCCAAGTAATCAAGCGAAATACAGCTAATTTGAATTTTGCATTAATAGGCTATACATGAACAAAAAGAAACATAGGACCAAGAGACCAACAGTGTAGGCTCAGATTGAACAGTCACTGTATTCTTATAACATTTTCTTTACATTATGGACCACCTACTAAAAATGAAATAATTGTTAGACTTTTTTTTCTAATGAACAATACAACATATGCCATTATTTTTTCACACCAGAAATTCAGTTTTAATGCAGACAATATACAAGTGCAGATTTATCAACAAAATCACACTGTTGAGAAAGTTTCACAGATCCTGTACCAGTGATTGCTGTTTGAATGGCAGGCCTGGCTCACTGCAACACACCTGCAACCAAACCCACAGGTCTAGCACATGGGAAGGGGGGAGCTGTATTGTTTAGTTAAATTTGACACAGTTCTGTTTCATTTATTTCCTCTCTGAGAGCTAAGTAGGTATGTAATAGAGAGCTTCAAGGCCTTCTAAAATTATTCAGTTAGCCTCTGAGATATCTTATTCTGCCTTTTAGACTTGAATAACTTCTTTGTTCTGAGTATTGCTGAGATATGACAATGTCATTTGTTCGAACAGTATCATGTCCTGATGCTGACATGTCTTAAATTGATGTTTCTTTCTAGGAAAAAGCGCAGAATAAATGTTCCTTATCCTCACCAACTGAACACAGCAAACATGTCAATAACTCCATTACGTGTTCAACTAGGGTGGATGTGTAACAGCAGTGTCTGGCAATCCTACCATATCAATCACCTGCACTGCTCTTCTAAAATACAGTACCTGTATAAGTTCTTTTGAAGTCTCATCTGTCTATTTATTTAATTTTTTTAAATTCCCAGCTCTTCTTGAGCATCATGTCAGTGGCTGATAGCATGTTAATCTGGTTTTTCATAGCAGCCATCTGACTGCATTATTTTTCAGTACACATTTTAATAGTCTTAGATTTTTTTCCCACTAGCCTGTCACTGGGTTATAAGGACTAACAGTTACATATCTAAATCCATATGTCTCTGTAAGCTACCTAAATTGTGTCCACATCTCTAGAAAAATAAACCTATTGAATACACCACGGCTGAAAAAAACCCAGAACTGAAACACATTATCTACAATTTATCCAACAGAAGGAAAATAATATAATGTAAATGAGTAATTTGTCTGGTGAATTCAAACCTGTTTATACATATTTTCTTTATTTACCCACAGTTTGCTGCATATATAAAGGACAAAGTTTACACAACATTTCTGGTTTTAGGGATGAATAAAGCGGGGTAGGATAAAATAGGAGCACGGCATGCAGAGAGACTGTACAAACTTGCAACCTCTCTCCATCACCAACGAAGAATGCTTGGTGCTGTATCATAATAACTGGGGTGCAGGGAAGGCCAGTTTTTCCTCAAATAACAAAGAAGTTCTTGTCTCGAGGCTGCCAGCTAAACCACTCCAGCGAACTTGTGCATCCTTCTGGCCTGCACAGATAGCTGCTTGGAAGGCTCCTATGGAAAACAGTCCTGTAGAGAAGAGGGTTCCAGAAGAGCACAGGTTTCACAACACAATAATAATTGTCTTGGGATGAATTCTACTTTCAGTTTCCATTAGTGCTCAAAATCCCTACATCTCTAAATTTGATCTTAACTTCTTTAGAATAGACCTATATCCCTCCCCAGAAGTCCCTGTGGATAACTCAATTTTGTATTTTCATTTGAATCAGAATTTGAACTTTACTAAGTTTTCATTTTCTCAGTCTTTATCTTCATTGCATGTCTGTGGAAAAACACTGCTCAACAGCATTTGCAAGATGCTGGGTTGAGTAACAAAACTGAATAAAGATTTCCAAGAAAAATCTGTTGCTGATCACTTCAGTGGTGATCTCAGCATCCTCTTTTAATTACTTCCAGATCCCTTTTGTTCTTTATTGAGGGTTTCTGTGTTCTCTGAAGATATTTTTAAGCTGCTTAATTGTCCTGGACCTCTGACCCCTCAGTGAGGATATCCTCCTGACAATAACACAAACCTGGGTGCATGGCCAGTCCAGTAAGAGCAGTTCTTTTCCTTACAATGTATAAGTTTATATTTGTTATTCACCAATGTACATATTTCACATGCTCCTTTAGGAGGAGTGTGCATACTCCAGCTTATATTGTTTTAACCTTTTAATACATCAATAGGTCAAACTGCTGTCTGTTCTGTATTCATTCATACATTATGATTTTCATGGTTTGAAAACTTTTTTAAAAAATATTAGCATTTCATGGGTTAATTCCAAATCTTGCAGTATCCACCCCTCTAAATTTCTCTACAGTGCCAGATGCAAAGAATAACAAAAACAAGAGGAAGTAAGCCTCTCTGAGTGAGATTGTGTAGATAAAGGTGTGATGGGTGGGTATCTACTCCACCATGGACCTCCACAGGCAGCAGGGAGACAGCCTGCCTCACCATGGTCTGCACACAGGCTGCAGGGGAATCTACTCCAGTGCCTGAAGCACCTCCTCCTCCTCCATCTGCACTGACCGTAGTGTCTGCAGGGCTGTTTCTCTCACATATTTTCACTTTTTTTCCTCTCAGCTGCTGTTTTGCAGCAGGTTTTTAGCCCTTCACAAATATACGATCACACAGATGTTTCTAACATCACTGGTTGGCCCAGCTTCGGCCAGCAACAGGTTCATCTTGGAGCTGGCTGCATCTGGCTCTATGCAACATGGGGGCAGCTTCTGATACCTTCTCACAGACGGTAGGTCCACCGTCAAAACCTTGTCACATAAATACAATACATTTGGACATAATCCAGCACCTACTTGTCTAGGCAGCCACTTCAGATATCACCTAGCTCATGCTCTGTTCATTTACAGACAGAGGATCCTACCCTGAAAATATCTGTATTTGGTCAGATCCAAGTCATAATTTTGTCTTTCCTACCCCTTGGTCAGTACTTCTTAGGTTTGCCAAATCTATCATATTCAAGTCATTAGTGTCTTCTGCCTGAGACAACTGAAACTTTGTGAACTCAATCAATGTTACATGACAGTCAAAAATAAAGTGGCCTCTTTCCTTTCAATACATCAGACCTGCTGGCCATCTCTTACAACTTCCAATAAAATCAGTGTTGATGTTTAAGCTAAGTCTTAGTAGCTGTGATTCATATATACTACTCCTTTCTTTGTTCTTTAAAAGTTTCTGTATCTATTTTTTCTGTTCATAAACATACATATAGATAAATATGTACACATAAGAGAACTTTTACTCGAGAAAATTATATGTATATATGCTAAAGTTTTCTTTCCTGAATTAGTCATTGCTTAGTCTTAAGCTCCTTAGAAATGGAATTATGTTATAGAGAAATAGTGAAAGAATTATGGTTAAAGTAGGAAATAAGTGTGCATTGCAGATACATTCTAAGTCATCCAATTTATTACACCTTCTGTTTCAGCTCCATCTTTTTATGTCTGAGGGGATGATTAAGGAAAATGTAAAGAAGTATTTGTAAAGTTAATTGTAAGAACATCTTTGGATTGAAGGCTAAAAATACAATTAAAACTGAAAAGTACACAAGGGGCCTAGCATAATGTTGCAGAGGCAAGTTTATTTCCTGTGTTCCTTAAATTTTAAGAGCTTCCTTATGCAACCTAATAATGATATATGAACAGAGGTGTGCACAGGCATACAAAATATAAGGTAAAGATGATCCTTTGATGGAGTCAGACATGAAAGTCCTACTTGTCCTAGAATTCAAAATATTTTAATTCTCAGACCAGCTAAAATTGAAATTGGAAGTGACAATAGGAACGTGCTTTGTATTTAAAGAACAAAGGCAATGTTAACTTTTAGAACAGAGAAAAAGGTACTGACTAAACTGCATCTTTAAAGATGCCAGACACAATTCTAGGAAGTTTATCAAAAGTATCCATTTTTAAAAATAAATATGTATAGAACATCAAAGAAAAAAAATCATGCCAAGATTTTAATTATCTTCTGCAAATAATGAAACCTGCATTTCATTTAGACATTTTTAATTGGCCTGTTGCTCTGCTATTACACCTAACAAATATATTCACAGATATATGCTCATCTATGTAACTGCTTCTGAATATGCTATGTAGCTATGGCATATCTGCATGTATTTTAAAATATAAGTCCTACCATGTCAATGGTTTGGCTTTATTTTCATACTAAAACTATACTTTCAGTTGGATAGAAATTTATTCTTTAACGGGGAAACCATTAGAAATTCTTCAATTTCTGTAATTATTCTTTATTCTCCAAAAATATGTCCTTTCATGTTGACAGTAACAGGACCCTGCTGGCACAGCTTCTAGACAACTTCCAAGAACAAGGAAATTACTGTTATATTGGACATAATCAAAGAATGATAGAGTCATAGAATGGTCTGGGCTAGAAGGGACCTTAATGACTTGACAGGTTCCAAGCATGGCAGCTGCACTTGTAGGTGTATGTCTTTTCTTTACACAGAAGGCTGAGGGAAAAATAACTTTTCCTGAAGACTAGTTTAGACAACTGTTGGCTCTAAAGCTCAAACACTGGCAACAGTATTTAGCCAACCAAATTTACCTCGTTCAGGTGAACTGCAGCCTTTGATCAATTCTCAAATGACACCTGTCTGATACACTTAGACTAGAAAATTTCATTCTTTTGACACATCTCACCAGCACATTGCTTCTCATGTGCAAAACAGATCAGATCTACCACCCACTTCCCGTACCAGCTTCCCATTAAAAAAACCCAAACATCAGCAACATGCAGGGGTTCATAGAATCCTGGAATGGTTTGGATTGGAAGGAACCTTAAATATCATCTCATTCTAACACCACTGCAATGTATAGGGACACCTCTCACTAGACCAGGTTGCTCAAAGCTCCATCCAACTTCGTCTTGAACATTTCCAGGGCTGGAGCATCCACAGCTTCTCCAGGCTCTCAGCATATCTTCATAGGAGAGGTACTTCAGCCCTCTGATAAATTTTATGGCCCTCTTCTGGGCTTTCTCCAACAGGTTCATGTACTCTTTATGCTGAAGGCCCCAGGCCTGTACAAAGAACGCCAGGTAGGGACTCATGAGAGCAGAGTAGACAGGGAGAACCACCTCCCTCAACCTACTGATCATTAATAATAGCTCTACTACTTGCTACTATTATTATACTGAAAACATGGCTGAGCTATTAAGTTGTTGCTTTGGGCTTTTTTTTTTCTGAGTGAAACAGAGCCTTAGTTTCATTTACAGACAGACCCAATAATCAAATTATAAACCAGCAGGACAACTAACTACAGGTTAATACAAATATTAAATTGTTCAATATTTAATTAAATATTAATTCAATTTAATTAAAGTTTTCTAAGAAGAGGCTCATATTGCAATGCTTAGGCAATGGCAATTTAAAAATGAAATATTTTTTAGGAGAAAAAACATTCATTAACAGGGCTAATGCACTCTGCCTTTGATTCAGCCTTCGCTATGTGACATCATCCATCTAATCCTCTGTAAAATCTTACACAGTAACACCTAAATTAGAAAACAGGGATGAATCTCTTAGTTTATAATTTCTTATTTCATAGAATCATATTGCCTTTGACCTTCAATAATCCATAAGCATTGGATTTTAAAAATATATTATTCATAATTAATATTCCTTCTCCTGGAAAACAAAGAACTGTAATATTTCTTCATGCAGAAACATTTATTATTACAAAGGAAATGTCATGTTTTGCCAAAAGGCTTAATAAAGACCTCCAAATGTTTATTAAGAATTCAGCAATGTCAAGAATAGCAATTAATGTCCTTCCTTACAAAATGAACCAATAATAGGTAAAGTGGGTATGGGGTTTTTTTGGAATTAATTAGTCAAAATCCTGAAAAGAATTTTTTCTTATATCTCTTCCTTCGTATTTACAGCCTACCTTCTTTTATTCTGTTCTCATAATATTCCTTAAGTCAGCATTGGAATGTGAAAAGATGATTTACAATCTTGCACTTCCTCTCATCTCTGTTGATATCTATAACTCCTTTTGTGTCAATAAATGACAATCAGAGTGTAGTTCTTCTGATAAACATCATATATCTTCTCTATGTCCAATGCAATAAGCAGTTCTAGCATTTTAAATGAGTTTAAAATACTGTTCAGAAAAACATATTCTCAGTTTTCAAAAAGTGTTACTAATTTACAACAGTTTGGGGTTTTTTAAACAAGATCACCAGACACAAATCTGATTAAATCCCATGTATTTCATGTGATTACTTCTTTTCCCAACACATCTAGTCATCAGTGTTTACAGAAAGGAGCAGCAGGTAATAATAAGGTAAAATACATAGAAAATAAAGGAAAAATAAAATCCCAGCACCCTAAAATAAGAAATTTTGTAGCTGTATTTAATAAATTACAGCATTTAAGACCAGAAATATAAACCTCATTTTTATTTCAAAGAATGCCAAAGCAAAATTTCTCATTCATTTTCTAAAAATAAGAAACGACCATCAACCATATAATTAACATGTAATGCAAAGCAGTCTCAGCTCTCTTGTCAATCTGCTCATCCTTGGAAAGCAGTTATGTGTATGCAAACTACAGTCTGCTCTAAGAATTTAGAGTCTCAACATACTGGAAGTATTAAAGTCCCCTCATTTTCTTAGTAAATGAAACTATAAATCTGAAGTATCATTATTCAGCCACAGTGTCAGCCTTCAGCCTAGCTTATGCTTAGTTGATGAGGGTTCCTATATACCTTCTGAAATTGTGGCCTACAACAAGTAGCTCCTATTAGAACGTTTTGTAAGACTATTTGCAGAACTATGTTTTCGTTATTGCAGGCCTAATTCATCATTCACTGAAATACACACTCCTTAATGACCTTTCTAATCAGATAAATTTCTAAACCCTTTAGAATATCCAATTCAGAGAAACCGAGTAGCTTTGCAATACTGTTTCCCCTTAAAATTTCTTAGAAATTAATTTACCCGAAGAGTCTTAACACAATTTGGTAAGAATGTGCTGCGTTAATGGATGACAGGTATGACTCAATGATTCAAAGGTGGCTTCTAATCTCTGCTCCAATGATGTCCTCATATGAAATACTGAAGCAAACATTGGTCTACTTTGTGGTAAAAGAATGTACGGACCAACTGACTCACCATGATTCAGCTAATACTTTCTTGCAGGATGAGTAGTGCAACACTGACAAGAAAGATATATATTTTTTCTTAATCTGTTTTGCTCCCTCTGTTTGCAGGTCCTAATGTTTTAAATCTTGGAGGGCTAAAATTTAAGTTTGTTGGTGAAAGGGAAGAATATATACATACCTTGGAACATGACCTCAAAGTGAAAGTCTCTAACTAGTATCTTTAACATGGCTTGGTACTTGACTGAGGATTTGTGTTTGTATGATTCTTACCAGATGAATATAGAACATTGAAGTCATTTCAACTTTTTTTTTATTTTGAACATTATCCTCTCATATCAGAAAATTATGCCTGATGACCTCACACCATTAATTTAGATTTTACAAATAATGTATTTTGTTTCCCTAAAAAAGAAAAAAAAATCACATTCTATAAAATGCTTGTAATTGTTAAAAGCACCATGGAACACTGTCAGGAAAATTCAGGCAATTTAGATTTCTAGCAAGACTAGGTATACTGTGGATGGCATTGAGAAAGTTGCCTAAATGCTACCTGCACTCTTTAAATCAGTAAGACAGACCTGACACGTGCACATACCACAAGCAGATGAAGTGCATAGTTACTGCTATTGGTGTTAAAATGTCTGATCAATATTTCAGTCAGAACATAGGTACTGTCAGCAGAACATTAGGAAATGCTTTGTAATAAATGTAAACACTGTGTTCTGATTCCATTTAACACCAGTATTATTAACACTGTTTGATTTAATGGCCATGGACACTTTACCTGAAAAGCCTATCAAATTCACTATTTTAAGTGGAAATTACTAGCTTGAGTCAATAATAATCAACAGAACTTAGAAATTATGCAAAAGTTTTAAAACTGTACAGAATACAGAGTCGAAATCTAGCTGGATGACGTTTGATGTTCAATATACTTAGTTTCTTCAGTGCTCAATGCCTAAATACATCATAATAAATAAAAGTTCAAAGATGTTGAAAAGTATTTCTGGAAGAAAGAACAGACCAGAAAATTTAAGACAGAGGCACACTTAAATGAAATATACCACTTGTAGAATACGTAGAAAAGGCATGATCTGAAAACAAAGCTATGGTAGTAAGGCCTCTGTGATAACATATTTGAGAAAGGGGAAAAAATTATTGCACAGAAGTAATTGTGGCCAGAGAAGAAAGGAGTAAGGATATGTGAGAGGAACAACTGTCCTGGTCCAATAAGACTCTGGAGTGTTCGTTCAAATCCCCCAATGTGAATTACGACACAAACGAGGTGAAAATACCGTTAGGGAATGAGACTTTATTATTGGTTACTCAAGGGGGAAAGAGAAGGGGTGATAGGAAAGTTAGAAGCAGAAAAGGGGGGAAGCAAGCAAGATTTGGGATGGTGCAGTAGAGATAGTCACCACCATAGGTTCAGC
>NW_008664467.1:0-2833 GCF_000695815.1 Acanthisitta chloris | reverse complement strand
TCCATAGCTGTCTTTTCTTCTGTGGTGGGTGTGCACCATGCTCTGGATGTTTTCAGAGTGCCTGACAGAGGGCAGGCACTCTAGCCCTTTTCTAGGGCTCTGTCAGGCACTGACCGGTCAGTTTCCCTGGAGTTGACCAATTCGCAGCCTCTGATGTCAGTCATGGACAATGGGCATGGACAATGGTGGACAATGGTACCTTGTGGTCTAAGCAGCTGGAGGGGATGTCGATCACTATCTAGCAGAAGCAGCCAGAGGGTGTAGGTGGTGGACAATGGTGACTCACTGGTTACCACAGAATGTAATGTTATCTGTTAGCTGAAGGATTTGGGTGGAGGACAATGGTGCCTCCTTATCTCGGCAGCTAGGTGGAATGTCTGTGGACAATGGTGCCTCATTATCTGGTGACTGGAGACACCCTGTGAATCAACAAGCCTTGAGGCAAACAGTCCAGGGGTCGATGCCTCCAGTCTCCTTCACCAAGTCAAGGCCAGGCAATGTCGAAACAGACATTTCTTAAAGGTCCCTTACATCAACTCTGCAGACACCAAGGTCAGTGGAGAAGGAGCAGGGGGGAGGTACTCCAGGTGCCAGAACTGAGGATCCCCTATGGCCTGTGGCTGCAGCTGTTCCCTTGCAGCCCATGGAGGATAATGAAGTGCAGAGATCCACCTGCAGCCCATGAAGGAGACCCATGTTGGAGCAGGTGGATTGCCAAAGGAGGCTGTGAACCTGTGGGAAGCCCCTGCTGGAGCAAGTTCCTGGCAGGGACCTGTGGAGAGAGGAGACTCATGCCAGAGCAGGTTTCCTGGTAGGACTTGTGATCCTCTGAGGGACCTGTGTTGGAGCTGTTCCTGAGGGACTGCACCCTGTGAAGAGTGACCCACACTGCAGCAGTGTGTGGAGAACTGACACATGTGGAAAGGACTCATGTGGAGAAGTTCATGGAGAGCTGTCTCCCATGGGAGGGACCTCACCCTGCAGTAGGGCAAGGACTCCTCTCCTGAGAGCAGCAGCAGAAACTCATTATCCTGCTCTGATCTTGCTAGTAATAAAATCACTTAATTTTCCCAAGCTGAGTCTGTTCCGCCCATGAGGGTATTCAGTCAGAGATCTCTCCTGCTGCTTATCTCAAACCATGAACTATGTTTTCTCTCCCCTGTCAATTTTGCAGAGAGGAGTAAGAGAGCAGCTTTGGTCCGTGCCCGGCATGAAGCCAGGGCCAACCCACTAAAAATGCATATGGATTTTCATAACTTGCTTAACACTGATTAATTGCTAATGGTCCAAATCAGTGTAACTTCAAAACTTCAACTTATTTCTGTGATATATGGTCCCCTGATTCGTGTCAATATGAAGCAGTGTAGGAATCTAGATGAATATCTACCTTAATATTGTTTTGTTAATATAAGCCTTATATTGTTTGTGATGCTGTTTGTTTGGAGTTGGAAGCTGCTATGACACATAGCTAAGCATTAAAAGCCGAGAGGACCTAGAGATCCAGGAGGGCAGAGCCGCGGGCACCGCCGCGCCCTGCGGGCGGCTGTCTGTGAACGAACCGCGCCCGGGTGGCCTCGGGGGATGGGTGTGCTCGGGGGTGGGCAAAGATACTTGTAATATAGTTTGTTGAGAACATTTTGTACTCAGGAGCCTGCACAAGTTCAAGAGGATCCAAGGAGGCAAAGTGAGCATGTCCCAACAAAGACACCCCCTCTTCTCCGGACAGTCGTGAATATGTATTGACAAGGGGTTCACAAACCGAAACCTAAACCTGTACGGTGTGTGTTGGTAGAGCAGAGACTCCCCGCGCACCCAGCGCTGTTTGCTTGCTTAAATTCACATAATAAATTGTAAACTTTTCAGTCATTTATAACATTGCTCATGAGTTTCTCCAAAGTAACAGTCTTTAGAAGAAGAATGTAACTCAAACTAATGAACCTGTTACAAAGACAAGTATTTTCAGCTGCAAGCAGAAGATGGTCTTGACATTACCAAGATATTATGTGAAATACTGCAATCATAAATGTTTTACTGAATAGCACTGAGAACCTAGCCTGTGTGCCTTCTAACTACACCCAGTTAAAGTAACTTTAGAATTCAGATTTATAACTAAAGGCAATATTTCAGTGAAGGCAAAGGGTATCCACACATGGTATTTCAAATAAACATACAAAAGCCCCATAAAATTAGGATTCTGCTTTAAAAGAACTTGTTTACTTTTTGAAAGTACTTTCCAGTAAATTGGAAGATTTTGGCCCCAACTCTCCTCATCTGTTCTTGGCTACATCACTGCTAAGAGAATTAGCAAATCTCCTAAGAAGATCCGATTTATGAGGTCATTTACAAGATTATTCACCAGGTCAATTACCAGGTCATTACAAGACTGGTGGTCACACTGCTTCTAGCAAGGCAGATTTTCTGAACCTGATGCTCATTCGCCAAACATTCTGGCCAATTTTTCCTATCCCAGTGAGATTGCTGTGTTGATATTGCCCAAAAGCAGCTGAACCTTCAAAAGTTCATTTGAACAAAACAAAATAAAGATCTATAAATTAGCTTTTTAAAAATGCTTTACTTAAGAATATTTATTATCTATTCTACCATCAAAACACTCAAATGTGACTCTTAGGAGTAGTATAAATAAATTTTTTAGGACTCTTGATATAATTAACTCTAATTTTAAATTTTCTGAAGCATGGGAGTAGTTTTTAAACAATCCATATAGAACTGTCTCTTGTACAGTGGGACTATTTGTTACAATTGAGATGACTTATTTATTGACTGATTTTCCTAAGTGATTATTTCCTAAGATAGAATCATAGAATCAACTGGG
>NW_008664466.1:0-5189 GCF_000695815.1 Acanthisitta chloris | reverse complement strand
GGAATTGTTCAGGTTGGGAAAGGCCTCTGAGATCGCCGGGTCCAGCCACTAACCCAACACTGCCACGTTCATTGCTAAACCATGTCCCCAAGTGCCACATCCACACGTCCTCTACATCCCCCCAGGGATGGCCACTCCACCCCTGCTGTGGGCAGCCTGTGCCAGGACCTGACCACCCTTTGCATGAAGAAATTTTTCCCAATATCCAATCCATTCAACAGAATGCTTTTCCCTGGCCTGTTTCTTTTGCCTCCTCGTGGGGGAAGGTGGGTGTGGAAATCAGTGATAGCAGCCAAATGCCCCTTATTACACCTGCAGAGAGAAACTCTCAGAACCCAAGCCACTACCCCACTGCATTTGCTATGAAGACATTGTGAATTTGGGACCTATTTCTGCACTTGTTACTCACACCAAGTAAAATCGACTCTCTTGAGTTTTTCCTCTGACATAGTGACACTATTCATACCTAGAAATGCTTCTCTAGAAGGGTCAGGCAAGGGCTGCAGAGAAAGAGCATGTGGGGAAGCTTACATACCTGGTAAAAGCAAAAGCAGGGAAATGTAACGAACCAAACAGAAACAGAATGCTAAGTCTTGACTACTGACACATGAAACAGTCAAAGGACAATTTGCAATAGGCATCAACTAAAAATTCCAAAGGCTACAGGAGATCACAGATTCCCAGAATGGTTTGGGTTGGAAGGACCTTAAAGATCACCTTATTCCAACTCCTTCCCTGGGCAGGGACACCTTCCACTAGCCCAGGTTGCTCCAAGCCCCATCCAACCTGGCCCTGAACACTTCCAGGGATGAGCAGCCACAGCTGCTCTGGGCAATCTGTGCCAGTGCCTCACTACCCTCACAGAGAAGAATTCCTTCCCAGTATCTGATCTAAACCTACTCTCCATCAGAGTGAAGCCATTCCCCCTTGTCCTGTCACTCCAGGCTGTTGTAACACGCCCTCTCCATCTTCTCTTCAGGCACTGGAAGGCTGCAATGAGGTCACCCTGAAGCCTTCTCTTCTCCAGCCTCAACAATCCCAATTCTCTCAGCTTTTCCTCTTAGGAGAGCTGCAACATCTCTCTCATCAACCCAGTGGCCTCCTCTGGACTCCAGAGTAAAGAGCTGCTGAGTTACTGAGCCATGAGTTAGCTCGTTCAGAGGAAATCACTATTGTATCTCTGCCTAAAGCATCACACTTGATTAAAGTCAGCTGCTAAAAGAGAGTAAAACATGCTGATGTGCAGCTGCTGCTGCAGACACAGCACAGCATTTACAAAACACACAGCAAAGTTTGCTCTCATCAGCACTCAGGATCCACACACAGGCAAAGGGACAGAAAATCAAACTGCTGAACAGAAAACCTAGCCAAATCGTTTTTCCCCCTAAGCCTGATCTTGGGCTGTATAGCTAAATACACAATTAACAAGCGTATACCTACCAATTCAAGCTGTTTTCAGTCTAATGTAAACCAGGATAGCACTCCTATACTACTCCATCTTATCACATCCAGGCATGCATCCAGCTCCCTGATATGGCCAGGAAAAGCAAGGAAATTTGGCACACATATAGACACACACCCCAACACACTTGGATGCAAGACCAATCACAAAGATACTTAAATCTGTGAAGAGTTATTTTTACAGTAGTTGTCCATTAGGAGCCAATTCCATGAATAAAGTAATGCTTATACCTTTACATTTTAATGATGCCATTGCTAAGGCTGATTTAGGGCCAAACACAAAGGGTCACATCCTCTGGGGCATAAGTCTCTTGGGCATGAGGATGTGGCATAGCATGAGAGGGAGGCTGTGGCTGCCCCAACCCTGGCAGTGTTCACAGCCAGGCTGGACAAAGCCTTGAGCAACCTGCTCTGGTGGGAGGTGTCCCTGCCCAGGACAGGGGTTGGGGCTACATGACCTCTAAGGTCCATGCCAGCCCCTTACCATACTATGATACTATGATAAAGTGTCTCTAAAGTCAATTCCATCTGATCTCTGTTTTTACCAACGAGGATTCTGTACAGCTATGCTGAACTGTCCTGATGTTTATACCAGACGCCGATGGTGGCTCCAGCAGGAGGTGCCGGGACAGAGCAGAACGCCCTGAACCACAGTGGGAAAACATCCCTTACCGGGAAAAGCTCCTGGGAACTCCTGGTTTTGTTATACCCGCGGGGCAGAGTTTTACACCCTCCAGGTCACAGCACTCACAGCCGCAGCTACACCCCCGTAGGTACCACAGCAGCGCGAGACACACACGAGTGACACCGATGCTACCGACACAGCACTGGGACGTGGGCTGCAGGGGGAGGACACTTGAAGGAGCTGGGGGGAAGGGTCGCTGACTGTGCCACTGAAACTCTGCGATGAAAGCTTAAAATCAGCGTTTCCAGGAGCTGGGGCATGCAAAGAAATTGACCTGAAGCTCTGCCGCTACTCCTGTGCTGGAAGATCTGAGCCGTGTTACACGAATAGTGTCGTAGGTAGTGTGCTGGTGTGAGAAATCAGCATAACCCTCAGATGAGCCTCTTATGCCACCACCAGTGTCACAAAGTTACAGAATATTCACAGCTGGAATCATTGAGTCTAAGTCTTGGCCCTGCACAGGACATCCCTGAAAAATCACATCACGTTCCTGAGAATATTGCCCAAACATTTATGTGCTCTGTCATGGGCAGCTGTTCTAGTGCCCAAACACCCTCTGGGGGAAGAACTTTGCCCTACAACTCTACCTAAACCTCCCCCAACACAGCTTGATTGCAGTCCATCATCATGGCCTGGGGTCAGCTGGCTTCAGATGACAGAGGACTTTCTTGCCTAGATTTCCTTCAACACTATTGAACAGCAAGATTTAAAACCCTTGAGCAACACCTGTGCTGCGTTTTTTTGTTTATTTTTGATTGAGTTCTACTTCGTAGGGAGTAATACTTGGCTTTAGTTTGGTGATGTGTGCTGCTCTCAGAGGACAGAGCTGCATCAGCTCTGCAGGAGACAGTGGCAAGAAGTGCACATGCTGCCCTGGTACAGCATCTGATCACAGAATCATAGAATTATTAAGGTTGGAAAATACCTCCAAGATCATCAAGTCTGACCTATGACCTAACACCACCATGTCAACTAGACCAAGACACTAAGTGCCATGTCCAGTCTTCCTTAAGCACCTCCAGGGTTGCTGAGTGACTCTACCACCCTAATCCAAACCCTAACCCTACCCCTAACCCTGTGCAGTCTATTCCAATGCCTAATCACTCTTTCTGTGAAGAAATTCTTCCTAATATCCAACCTAAACCTTCCCTGGCACATCCTGACACTATGCCCTCTCGTCCTGTCACTATGTGCCTTGGTGAGGGGTTCCATGTGCCCCAAGGTAAAACAACTCTGTCTCTAACCTGTTCCCTTTTTCTGCTTCTGTGGACCGCACAGTAACCTAACCTTACAGCTAAGCCAGCAAAAGTGATCTTTGTCCCTTTGCTGGGTAAATTTCTGCACAGAGGGTGGAGCTGCATGCTTGAGCTAATCTAATCAGTTAGCTGCCACTGAAAGAGAGAGGTTCTCTTTGCTGTCCCAGCAGGCAATAGGAGGGATGGAGGGCTGTGATGTACCAGGGCCAGCAGAAGTCAGGTGCCAGAGCAGCTGAACCCTGGAGTGTGGTCCCAGCAGCAGGCATAGCTCTGCCCAAGGTGGGCAGGGACTGCTCAGCCTTGCTTCCAGAGCCAAAGCCAGGACATCCTGTGTCCTGTTCTGGGCCCCTCACTTCAAGAAGGACATTGGGGTCCTGGAGTGTGTCCAGAGAAGGGCAATGAAGCTGGTGAAGGGTCCTGTGAGGAGCAGCTGAGAGTGTTTAGCCTGGAGAAGAGGGGGCTCACTAGTGACTTGATGGGGGTCAGTCATCCTCCTGAGAACTCGGGGCTGAAGGTAATTCCTGGCCCTCCCGTGCAGAAATCCTCTCCAAACTCCAGCCCCAGTTTTCCAAGTTGTTCACTACTACCCAGACCAGTCTGCCTCAAACACAGAGGTTGGCTGCTGCTCAGTGAGCAAGGGAACACTGCCAGTTTTTCACCTGAAAGAGAGCAAAGATTACTGTTACTTCTCAGCCTGCTGTGCCTGTCATGTCCTCCTCTGGACCTCAGGGTTTTCTAAAAAATACATCAGTCACCCACGCGGTCACAAGAAATCACTTCCTAAGCAGTATCCTATACCAAATTGAAAATATCATTGGACAAAATTACCTTTTATAGACTTCTTTTGTTCTAGTTGTTGTTAATTTTTATTGAGCCAAAATCCAGAACATGATCAAAACCTAACTTTACCTGTAAACCTTATTGTGTTCAAGCAACACTGAGGGAATGCTCTCCCTTGCTAGTTTAAAACTCTCCCTAAAGTAGGACAATTGGCAGCTCCAGGCTGTGGAGGAAGAGGAGAGGAAGATCCAGGTATTATTGTGATAAGATTAGTTTCTGAAAAGACCAAATTGAAATTAACCATGATAATATGTTTAGCTACCGAGTAACTGTCAGAACAAGGCAAAACTCAGGCTTCTTCCCACGTATTTCCAGTGTTAATCTCTCCATACACTCTTCCTTCAAACTCCTTACCTACATCTTTAAACAAACGCTGATTTCATTTTCACTTGACTGTAAGTGTTTCTGGATAGGTTTCACTCAGAAACCATTAAAGACAGGTCCATTACAATCCTGAAATCAGCCCAAATACCGACAGCTTTTACATGTGCAAATGAATGCCTGTACCAATAGATATACCATGCAAATATGCATCATGTGCATGTGCACGTGCTGAGCCATGAGTCCATCCTCATGTCACCTGTCAATGGATGTGACACATCCCCATGGTGCTGTCACTTAGCTCCCAAGCTGGGCAGCCACTGCATGAGCTGGTGCCTGGGGTCATCCCTCCCCAGGGGCAGGACATGGTGCTTGCCCTTGCTGAGATTCTTAGGGCTCCTGCCTAGGCAGGGCACACCCTGGAGTGATGCACAGAGCGGCACTAAATCATGACTCAGGGCAGGAGGAGGGATGTGGGCACTGCTGTAGTGAGGCTGCACCGGGCAGTGCAGTCCTGGGGGGATGAGCAGTGGGGCACAGGCTGGACCTGGGGTCCTCCGGCTCAAAACACTTGTCCTGGGACCATCTGCAGAGATTTGAGTCCTACTGCTGGTTGCCTGGGAGAA
>NW_008664465.1:0-10286 GCF_000695815.1 Acanthisitta chloris | reverse complement strand
AGCACTCTGAGGTATTGGTCACTCCTCCCAATTTTGTGTCAGTGAACCTGCTGAGGAGGCATTCTGTCCTTTTGTCCAAGTCATTGATGAAAAGGTTAAACAATACTGGACCCAGTACTGAACCTTTGGGGGCACCACAGGCCTCCAACTAGACCCTGTGCCACTGATAATGACACTCTGGGATCTGCCATTCAGCCAGTTCTCAATCCACTTTGCTGTCCATTCATACAGTCCATACTTCCTGAGTTTGCCTATCAGGATGCTGCGAGACACAGTGTCAAAAACCTTGCTGAAGTCATGGTAGACAATATCCACTGCTCTCCCCTCATCCATCCAGGTAGATTGCCATCGTAAAAGGCAATATGTTTGGTCAGGCATGATTTTCCTTTAGCAAATCCTGCTGACTACTCCTGATCTCCTTCTTGTCACCTGTGTGGACATTGATAACCTCCAGAATGTGGTGCTTCATCACCTTTTCAGAGATTGAGATGAGGCTGACTGGTTGGTTGTTTCCTGGGTCCTTCTTCTTCCCCTTATGAAGATCAGGATGACATTTTCTTTCTTCCAGTCCTTAGGCATCTCTCCTGATTGCCACCACCTTTCAAAGATGATCATGCGTACCCTGGCTATGGTGTTTGCCAGGTCTCTCAGCACTTGGGGACACATTCTTTCAGGGCCCATGAATTTGTGAATGTCAAGCTTGTCTACATATTCACTAACCATATACTCCTTGACCAAGAAAAAGTCTTTCTTGCAACATTCCTTTACTCTGGTCTCCTGGGTAAGAGATTCCTGAGGGCTGGTCTTGCCAGTGAAGACCAATACAAAGAAGGTGTTCAGTCACTCTACCTTCTGTGTGTCCTCTGTTACTAGGGTCCCCCTTCCATTTAGTTATGTGTCCATATCCTTTTCCTTTTTTCACTACTGTTGTCCTTTTTGTCTAGAAAAAAACCCTAAACCACTGTAAAAGCCTCAGTGAAAAAAACTGAAAAAACTTCCAGGTTGTCACAGGGAAGAATGCCATTTTATCAGGTTTTGATCATTTCATGCACAGAAGTGAAGGTCACTTGACATCATGCTTTTGAAAAGAAAATTGCTCTGGAGTATTTTGCAAGCATCAACGCTGACAACAGCATCTCCTAGGAGAATGGGCTTTTACCAGCTATGAGATGAAAAGAGAGCACAGCTGGCTTGTGTTCAGGCAGGCTTAATGTGAGTTGTATGGCACTTGTACTGCCTGAGATGTAGCAACAGTTTTTTAAAGTCCATTCCTTCTGTTTGCATCACAGAATTAAAACACTTCGTTCCCTTTAGCTTAAAATGAATAAATAAGCTTTGCATTTCTGTTGGCTAATTCATTCTTTAACTTGTTCAGTGAATGCCAATCATGCTTGCTCCCAGAAATCCTACAGAAACAGGACCTGGTCCTGCTGGTAGTCATGTAGGACTCTGTGTGGGCCCTGTTACCTATTTGTGGTCTTAGTCTAATTAAGAAAATACCTAAGAATATGAGATAATGCACAAGACACTGACACTCTCAGATAAAAGTGAATGCATGCCAGAGGCTGCTGAGGCAAAAGCATGCATTACTAGGCTTTCAGATCCTGATGCACCTGGATTTAAGCCCTCAGTTTTGGCAACAAAATAAAGGAAAAGCAGTTGTGAAGTACTAGTCTTTAAATAACTCTGCTCTGTCAGAGGTTTTGCAAACAGTAATCAGGACTAGAGAGACATACATCCTTGAAAAAACTTTTTTTTTGACACCTACAGAACACTAATGGGTTTTTTGTTGTTTTGGTGGAGGTCTTATTCCAACAAGGAAATGTTAGAGTGGTCTGCTGTGACTAATATTTCCTCTAGTATTTTCACTCTTCTGTGTCTGTCGAGTTTGGTAAAATCTGATGTGGCGCCTAGTAGTACTTAAGGCTTATTTCTGAAATGTGACTGTTTTAGCCCTGCCCCTGTTCCCGGTACAGAGAGCTTGTACACTGCAGTGTGCATCCTTTCCAACCCTTCCCCTCCTGCAAGTGGGAAAGCAGAAATGCTTTCTCACTGTTGCTTGCTGCAGAAGGAAGTTTGGTTGGGAAAGGTCTGTTGGTTTTCCTCACGTCACACTGAGGCATAGCTGATGTTCATGATGACATGAGTGGAAACCAACTGCTGTATAAAAAGGAATATAAGAACAAACTTGTACTCATGTGAAATCCTATGTAGTGGACACTCTAAATGGACAGATACCTTTTTGTTCAGGTCCATTTTATATATATTTTATAAACAGTCATGGGACAGGTCACAGTTTGATTATGCCATGCTATGTGCAAGTTCCTGCAGTTCAGGCTTCTTGTAGATATTCAAAATTTCACTTCCATCTGCCCCTTGTAAGATGTGTTGATAAATATTGTTGCTTTTTAAAATAGTAATTAAATTTAAATGATTTTAAAATAGTAATTAAATTTAGATGCTTTTTAAAATAATTGCTTTTTAAAATAGACAAAAGTAGGAATAAGAGAACTGACACAGGTAAGAAAGACACTGGTTTGGTATTTCTAAGAGGTGAGAAATAATGGTCTAATTCCTGAAGTGAGCTGCTGGTCAGAGCTGAATTAGCAGACAGAGGACAAATGAGTTAGTTCATCATCAATATTATTTCAAAATGCTTGATAAATTGCTTGTTTATTTAGCTCAACACTTGTATGCAGTTTTGGAGAGAGGGTCTCCTTCAAACAGTAATGGTCGATAGCGAACATCCTGATTTTATTTCTGCATTTGATTAATGAGGTTAAAAGGCTGGTACTTCTCTGAGCACCATTGCTCACACTGAAATGAGTGTGCATAAATGATTATGCCTAAGAAACAGTCTTTGTCTCTCACTACTTTTGTGACTTTACATGCAGTATCTCCATTTCAAGTGTATTGTCTTTGGTTATTTTTTGTCTGGCTAACAAAGTCTTTCTTGAAACTCAAGTGCAAGTTCAATTTTCTTCCATATTATATTAGGGAAAAAATTGAAAAAGGGAAAAAGAAAGAAAAGTAGCTGGTTCGTTCAAGAATTCAGTATGTGTCACAGCATTTATTAGTCCAGAGTAACTAACTGATATTCTGGAACAGGTTCCTACTTTTTTCATTAAGAAAATGTGTGTAAACAGAAAAGCTGCTGCCTCTTCCCTTTAATCTCTTTCTCTGCAGTAGATTTTGAGTATGAATTTGATTCCAAATTATGCAACAAGATTGCAATGTGTTCATGATGTAGCCAAATCTCCAGAAGCTTCCTGAAGTAGGCAACTCAGGGATTTGCACCTATTTTCCTTGTTAAAGAATAAAAGAAGGGTGATTTTCCTAAACTAGATTTTCTGATTTGCTGTGAATTAGTAGGAAAGACTGAACTTTGCTGGAGTTGACAGGTCACATCTTAATTGTCATGATAAATGTAAGAAAAATTTTCTTTGCAGAAGTTGTCATATTTCTAGATGTATGTAATAAAACCATCTCTAATTAGGTGATATTTTGTGGATAATCCTATGCAAGATTCATGCCTAAATCATAGAATAATTGAATTGCTTAGATTGGAAGATACCTTTAAGATCCTTGAGTTCAACTGGAAGCCTAGTACTGCCAAGTCCACCACTAAACCATGTCCCTAAGTGCCATATCTACACATCTTCTAAATGCACCGTACACCTCTTCCCAGAGCATCCCATTCCAAGGCTTTACAACCCTTTCTGTGAAGTTTGCTTTGGCTTTAAAAGACACATGTCAAATGTGTATAAACTGACCATCTAAACCCCTACACATTTGATGTGTTGGTGATGAGAAATTATAAACAGGGATGTGAAATAGTCAGTGTTAGGAAAGACAAATGAGCAATGTCCAGGACCTTTTATACCATTTGCATCTGCTTTTCATTTCCATTTGCTTGTGAAATTTGTTGCTGAAAGATTTCATGTCACTGTTGATAGCCACTGCAGTGAACACAAATCTGTGGATAGCATGGATAGCAGTCCTTGGTAGGGTGTGAGGACTGCACCTGCATAGAGGCAGGCAGGAGTGCTTCTTGACTAGTTGTTGTGGGACCAGCCACATCCATGCAGCTTTCATTTGATGTTAATTATGTGACTAGATAAATGGTTGTGGTTTACCTTAACAGTTGTCAGCTCACCCTGGCTATGGATTTTGTACAGGAGAATATTTATCGTTGTGCTGACCTTTCCTATGATGAAAGGCAGAGAGATTTTGGGTAGTTCAGTCTGGAGAAGGCTCAGTGGAAACCTTAGAGCAATCTACCAGTGCCTAAGGGGAGCCTACACCTACAAGAAGACTAAAGAGGTACATTGTACAAGGGCATGCAGTCACAGGACAAAGGAGAATGGTCTTAATTAATGAGGGCAGTTTAAGATTAGGTATTAGGAAGAAGTTCTTCACTTTGAGGGTGGTAAGGCACTGGAACAGTTTGGCCACAGAAGCTGATCCAGACCAGATTGGATGGAGCTTTGAGGGACCTGTTTAAGTGAAAGGTGTCCCTGCCCATAGCAGGGGATTTGGAATGAGATGATCTTCAAGTTCCCTTCCAACCCTAGCTATTCCATAATTCTACAATTTCCTGCAGTAATAGTGCAGATTCCTGAACCAGGACCTCTGTAGTGCTAGGTGCTACACAAACACAGGACAGAAGAGTTCCACATACTTCTGAGGAGATGATACGCCTTTCTCGTGCTGAGAATGCCTAGGAACACTATGATGGTTAAAATACTGTAACTTCAGGGTACAGACTAACTCTTTTAAGCTGTTTTGATAATTCCCACTCCCCACCACCCCCATTGCCCCCCCAAAATACATATATATCACTGTCTGATTGAGGGACCTACTGCTTAATATTCAGAAGGGAGCAAAAAGCAAAATCTGGCATACAGTCCACATCCAGGAAAAATTATTTCTGACAAGGAGAAGAAAAGCCCCACTCTTTGAGAAATGCAATTCTACAATTCAAACTTCTCAAGGAA
This sequence comes from Acanthisitta chloris, assembly GCF_000695815.1. Classification (NCBI taxonomy): domain Eukaryota; kingdom Metazoa; phylum Chordata; class Aves; order Passeriformes; family Acanthisittidae; genus Acanthisitta; species Acanthisitta chloris. The sequence continues at coordinate 5,289 of NW_008664465.1, read as the reverse complement.
GTTGGCACTAATGAGGCCTTGCCACAGTCTCCCCTGCTTCAAGCCATCTTCTTTTTGAACTAGTTACGACGTCACACTGAAATGTTGACTTTTTGCCAAATGGTTGCTTCTCAGCAGATGCAATTATTGACTTTACATTGATGAAGACGCATGCAGGAAAAAGTCAGATAAAGGAAAATGTGGTTTGGAATCAGAAGGAAGAAAGGTCCATGCATATGACAAAGAGGGGTGAAGTCACAGTGCCTCCTCTTTCCTGGTGGCTTCTGCTTGCTCCTGCTCTCATCACCCAGTGCTACTGGACACAGCTATTCACAAACTGCCTGTTCCTTCATTGGGACCTCTAAACATGTCCTAGAGAGAGGAAAATACCTTAGGGGTGGTTTTTTAATTCAGGCTCTTGTTGTTGGTTGTTCTTGAATAGAAAGTCCTCAGTGGTCCTTGCAACACCAGCTGGCCTTTAGGCATCTCCTTTAGGGACAGATTGTAAGATTATCCTTAGAATTTAGTGGTGTGTCACTTGGATAAGTAAGAACAAGCCTCTAAAACGGTGCTGTTCAAGGCCTGGATGATCGATGTCAATTATATCCCCGAGCGTTTTATGAGCGCTTGGCCTGAACCCTCTCTGTGTGCTCCATAACGCAACTCAGATCAGCCAGCAGGTGCCCTGAAAACAAAGGTCATGATAGAAAGAATGTGGTAAAGATGTGTACACAGACAGAATGATCATAAATTTGGAGCTTTTAGTTTTATTTAACTATTCTCCAGAAGCCACATCAAATCCACTTTCTGCTCAGTGATTATACTGATCCATAACATAGCCTTTTCTTGATAGTTTCATTGCCTATAATATTTAGAAAGAAATACAAAATGTCTTTGCAAATAGAAATGTACAGATTATATTTAGAAATAGTCATCAAATCAGTGTAATATTTTTCCTTTGATAAAAAACTCCATAAACTAACATCCTGCTCTGTGAAATACCCCACAACCTTAAAACACTGTTCCTTGATCAAATATATTTATACATAAATGAACTAAGCATTGCAAAAAGATTTTTTCTGTTGCTGCTGCTTTTACACTGGGACCAGTGATGAAAGGATTGGTTAGAATGAGAAATATTAACATTACCAGCTAAACAGAATCTCAAACTTCCAGTGTGAATTTGATTTTTTTTGTTAGTCTGAATAATACAAAGTATCGTAAAGTGTTTAAGGAGACCATAACAGATGAAATTTATCATTCAGTACTATTTAAAAAATAAATAGCATTTAAGTCATGAAAGAAGACAAATTGGTAATATAAGGAGAATTTTAAATGAAACAGTGCATTAAGAGTTTTAGTAGTTCATATCTCTTTCTTGAAAATATGTTATAGCTTCTTATATGGAAGCATTATGTAGTAACTCTTACCTGTGAATGCAGAATAAAGAATCTGGGCCACCACAATGAAAGGATGGGTTTTGGTTATCACCCCTGGGACCCAAGAATCTTTGGTCTGACCTACAAAACTGCTAAATGCTTCCACTGATGCTTTAAGCAAAGCATTCAAGCTCACATCTGTCAAGAACTTCAGCATATAACTGATTTTCACTTGTTAGTACTTGAGTTATTCCATTAAATGCCATTTCTCTTGCCTAAAAAAATATTCTTGGGCAACTTGTTCAGATTTTGGCAAAAATATTTTTCATAATTTAGGGGCCAGTTTGTCAAAAAAGGAGATTGTGAAACTTATGTTTTCGGTCCTATTATAAAAAAACTTCCCTTTTTTCCCTTATTTTTCCCTCCCTAGGAAAATCTGGCATTTTCATTATCAAAATATCTCAATATTTTTTGTGTTATTCAGTAAAAGTCAAGTGTATATTTTTGTCCTTCTAACACAAATCTTGTATTTCTTTACACAAACTGTTTCTTACAAAATTATCACTGGGTCAAAAAAGAAAGATTCTACTGAAGTGCTGTTGTTAAATGGCTTAGAAGAAGATATAATTTCAAAGAAGAGAAAACTAGGGACAAGGTCCTCTGATATTCCTGAAATTCAAAGAAATATTTCAATAAAAAAGCCTAACAACAAGCTCTACTGCAATCTATGCACAGAAGTTGCAGCTGCAGGAGAACCTGCTGGAAGCGGCTACCTCACACAGTTCTCCATGGGGAAGTTCTATGTGGCATTTTTTGAGCTCAGGGGCAATGTTAGCTCTGAATTAATCTCTGCATTTAAATGGGTTTTAATTCATGTTATGAGAAAAGAACAAACTAAAAAATTTCTTGAAAAGCAGAATAGTAAAAAGCATTGCTTGCTTTTTCAGTTTCCATCTCAAGTGTAAATTCTTTAAATGGTTGGCTAATTTAGTTTTATTTCACATCCACTTCTTCACACAGCTATTACACCACCTTGCATGCCGCCTGCTCTTGAAGGATGTGTTTTGCTTGTATATTTGGTTTAATTCAACTTGTGGCTCTAAAATTCAACTTGTGGCTCTAAAAGCTCTTGATTAGATGGAACACCTTACCGGAAGTTTCCTGCTTGCAGAACATAAGCTTGTTTAACTCTCAGGTTGAATGAGAAAGTGAAAATATTTGAAGAACTAAGTTCATAGTTTATTAATTTGAAATCTCGTTTTTTAAGATATGAGTTATTTCAGTCTCGTTGCAATGAACATCAAGTAAGATCATAATAGGTTACATTATCCTGTGGTCAATGGTTTTGCAACTTGTGTTATTAATTTATAGACATCACTGATTTTTAGTGGGAACAGCACTGTCATGATTTCTTTCCCATGGCAGGGGAGTTAGAACTAGATGGCTTTAAAGCTCCCTTCCAACCAATACCATTCTGTGATTCTGTGACTTTGCATCATGAGAAAACAGCAGGGAAAAAATCTCAGATATTCTTGTTCTGAAAGTTGCTTCTAGAAACTGCACAGAAATCAGCAGTTTTAATGTCCCTGGGGCTTACCAAAGTGTTTCTTTCAAAGGTGGCACCTGCAGTATAGAATTGCATTTGGAGTTTGGCTGTTGCTCAAAATTCAGGTGAGATTCACACCACCAGAAAACCCATAAAGTCTAAGCAACAAATAGTGATGGGACCCTTCTTAGTCCTCTCCCTCTAGGAATGTGCATTTGTTCCCACATTTTGAACACATGTGGACAATGATTCTGCCCTTTCCATTTGGCTGCTGGCTTCTCCTCCCATCACTCAATTAGAGGAAAACATGCTAGGCACTGTATTCAATGTCTGAATTCTCCTCTTTGTCTGGATATTTCCAAAGTTTTCCATTTATACCATCTTGCATCAGAAACAGGTGGGATTCTTCTATTTACCAGTCCAACAAATACAGAAGTCTCTTCCTGCTCCAGCAAGACATTGCTTAAGAAAACAAGAGGAGGAGAAAAAGAGTTTTAAAATCTGGAAAGGAACTTAAATGCAACAGTTCCCTAAAACAGTTGAAACAAGTGGATACTGCACTCATAGGAGGTGGAAATAAAAGCATACTTTTATCTGACTGGAAATGCATCTTCTCATTTGACTTTGTTGTCTGGGCAAAAATATGGTAATTCACATTTTAAAAGACCTGATTTTATTTCCTATGTAGGCAGATGTGCTCCATGCTCTAATACTCCTTGCTACCTTTCTTCTTTAGGGTTCCTGCTTGTAGGATCATCCTGTGCTTTGATGTCTGTCACAAACATATTTGGCAGTGCTGGTCTGTTTTTCTCCAGATTATTTTAATTACAGCACCTCTAAAGTATTAGGATGTATAAAGCCAGGCTCCACCTAACAACTTGGTATCTGCAAGGCATTGGAAAAGAGACTCTGTGAAACTCTTTGTGAATCTGGATGAAACAAAAACACAGGCATATGTCTGTCTGTGCATACACGTAAGTAAAGAAAGGTTAAAAGGGGATGAAATTAAGAATTAATATGCTGTATAATCTGCTTTGTAGTTAGTTTTAGATTAAAGCCATTGTACCAATATTTGTATGTATGGTTTATTTCCCCCTTGCTACCCCCAGGCACAGAGAAATGTATTTCTTCAAGTTATAAAAGGTTGGAAAATGATGAGATGATCAATGGGAAAAGGCTCAAGTTTCCTGTTTGCAGTCTAAGCACACAAAACTGTAACCTTCACACACAGAAATAGTATTGTGTTGATGTATCTCTAGACAGCCAGTAACTGATGGTTTGTAGACATAATTGTGGATATTTGGATTGTAAATACACACCACCAGAAAAAGACATTAGGAAGCAATCAGAAAGGCTGTGGCAGTATGTTAACATCTGCTGTACTGATAGACTGTAAAGCTCTTGAAAACAGTGAGGAGTGACAATAATTTAGAACAGTAGGAAAGAAGGGCTTACATTCAGCCTCTGAGTCATCTGTTTGAGGTCAACTAAGAGGAACTGATTAGTAATCTTGAGGGAATAGTATTTACTTGCAATGGCCAAGCTGAGAATGCATTTGGGAAACTATGCCTCTGGTAGTTTTGTTGCAGTTAGTTTACTGATTTCTGCCTGTATGGAATTAATTTAGAGACTATATAAAAGAAAAAAGTTATTAAGGGGATTCAAAGCGGGAACTTTCACTTTTAGCTAATGTGTTGGGCTTGGTAACAGTTACAGTCACCTTCTGTGTTGAAAGAGTGAAGACATAGAGAAGAAAGTCATGTACATGATGTGAGGCAGATCTGTTCTTTCAGATCAAAGGCAAGGTGTGTATGTAGATAATGCCATGTCTCCTTGTCCTGAAGCCTAGGTGATCAAGGGAAGCCAGTTGATGTGATCTTTTTAGTTTTCAGCAAATATTTCATTAGAGTCTCTCACAGTGTCCTTCTGGACAAAATGTCCAGCACACAGCTGGATAAACACATCATGTGATGGGTGAACTACTGGCTCATGTGTCAGTGCAAAGGGTTGTAGTGAATGGGATTACATCAGGCTGACCCCTGGTCACTAGTGGGTTCTGCAGGGCTCCATCTTTGTCCCAATGCTCTTCAACATCTTCATAAATGACTTGGACATAGGACTTGAAGGCATACTAAACAGGTTTGCAGACGATACAAAACTGGGAGGAGCTGCTGATTTCCTTGAAGGCAGAGAGGCCTTGCAGAGACACCTCGATAAATTAGTGGGCAGGGCAATCATCAACCATATGAAGTTTCACAAGGGCAAGTACCAGAGTCTGCGCCTGAGATGGGGTAACCCTGGATATATGTCCAGACTGGGGAACGAGATGCTGGAATGTGCTGTGGAAAGAGACCTGAGGGCAAGTTGAGTATGAGTCAACAGTGT
>NW_008664464.1:0-1231 GCF_000695815.1 Acanthisitta chloris | reverse complement strand
CCCCTGAGGGAGCCATCATGATTGCCTTGAGGGAAGGCGATAACGATCACTGCCCCACCTGCTTTAACAGCTTGTGGAGATGATAATAGAATACATACCATTGGATACCCCCCACACTGCAACCCAGGACAAGGTGACGATTGGATGATGGCAGTGCTGAGCCTTTTCCCAGTGTGTTGTTGTCCCCTCTGCAGGTCAGGTCACGGTTGGACGGTGGACGGTTGGGATGAGCGCGGATTACGAGGAGGTCACAGAGACACCAACACTGCAAATGCTCAAAGTCAAAGCACCCAAAGTTGTGACTTTTTGAAGGCCTATTGGCTCTACACCAGCTCATCTGTGCTGCTTCACTCCACAGAGAGTGCATGGTTCCAGAAAATCAAGCAGACTGCTGCTAAATTGTCCTGTTGTCTCCCCTTTTTTCCCAGTTTGCTTCCCATCTCACTGAAAAGCTGGGAACAACAGGAATACAGCCAGTGGGTATTTTATTGAGGAGTTTTTGGGTCTGCTTTAAAGGTTCTGGTTTGGTTTTGCCTTCTTCTGTTAGCAGTAATCCATCATTTCTTGGTCAGCTTGAGCTTGTACTGGAGATACAGCTAAACCCCACAGCCTGTTGAGCTCAGGGCTGCGATTCCTGCTCCTTCTGGTTGTAATTAGCAGTCATTAACCTGATTTTTCATGCACAATGTTGGATTGAGTGTTTCTTCCATGGACAGAATCATGGCTCTTCCTCTGACACCTGTGGTGAGACACACCTGAAAAGGCTGGGAAGTTAGTTTCTTTGCTTCTTTTTCCCAAGGAAAATGCTCAGAAATCTTTGGGTTTTCCATTCCTTGGTGAGCTGGGAGTAAACCTTGCTTTGTGTCATACCTGCCTGCCTTGTGGTAGACCTATTTATTTTTCAGTGTTAATGGGAAATCAACCCAAAAACAGCCCCCCCGCACCAGCCACTGTCACTGGAGCAGTCACAGCTGCTCTCACCTGCTTTTCTTACAGCAAAAATGCCAAATATGGGGAATTGAATTGTGTGTATGTTTTATATTTGTACATGTTAATTATTTTTAATAAAATGCTGCTAAAGAATGTGATAGATAGAGCTCTGTTTTGGGTTTCCTGGTTGTGCTGTGGAGGCAAAATTGTGGCATTTTAATTAACTGTTGGATTAAGCTCAAAGAGGCATCACCTTAATATGGACATTCTGCATTAGACATCTGCCCCAGCTTAAGAGCTT
>NW_008664463.1:37929-51026 GCF_000695815.1 Acanthisitta chloris | reverse complement strand
ACAGCCAGTTCCTGAAGAGTAGCCCCCAAACAGTTTTCCCCCCAATTTCTCTACTGAATCTGGTGTTGTATGGTACAGAACATCCCCTTGGCCAGCTGGGTCAGCTCTCCCAAATTCTCATGCACCCCCAGCCTCCTCACTGGCAGGGCATGGGAAGCTGAAAAGTCCTTGACTAAGTATAAACAGTACTTAACAGCAATTAAAACTGTCACTGTGTTGTCAACATTATTCTCACACTAAATCCAAAACCTAGCAATAAAATTAACTCCATCCCAGCCCAAACCAGGACACACAGAAACGAAAGAGACCCTGAAATGTCAGAAAATCTTGCTGGTCATGGGCTGCCTCACAGTGGGTGCTGAAAAAAAGTGAAATTTCAAACTATTATTTTCCTTTGAAAGTCTTAGACCTCCCCTGTAGTGTAGAAAGGAGCACATCACTGAGCAAACCACTGGCTGTGTGGTTTGTTCCTCACTGGATGCATTTTTGGTTTTTAATTCAGCTTTGCCCTTGATGGTAAAATGCTCAAGTGGTTGTGTACTGGTTTGCAAGTAAATTGAGGTGACTGGAGTAAAAGTGTAGCTTGGGGCCTCAAGGCTTCCCCTTGGCTGGGGAGGCTTGTCTTCCAGACACAGCTCTAGAGCTGTCTGCCCCTAACACCCAGTGCAACTGCTTGTCCCTGTGGCTCAGTTTTGATGCCTTGGGCTTCCATCTAAGTTTATCCCTACTGTTTTCTTCAAATCTCTTCAGAAGATTTTTGATGTTGTATAACAGAGCTGAAAACGCACATGGGTTTTATATGGTGTTTATGATTACATTGGCAACTTACCTAGAGATGAACTACAAAGAGTTTGCAGCTCCTTTGGTGGAATGGAAACCCTCTTAAAAATAGAGGACTTCTTAAATTCGGTGCCTTAATCTTACTTGACCTTTTGTTGATGTTCTGGGGTGTAGGGTCACCCTGAATTCAGGAAGGCAGCTCTCCTCTGCTCCACTGAACTTCAGGTTGATCTGTGCAGCTCAGATTCTGCCTCATACCCACTGCAGTGTGATTCTCTAATCAGCCATTAGCAGATTCAAGCTTAATCAGGTTTCTGTGACTTTCACAACGCATGAGGATCTTCCCTGAGTGAAAATTAGCCACAGATAATATTTCAGTGCTGTGGCTATTAGGTCAATGATCCTCTCTTGAAGCATGTGCCAATACCTTGGGAGTTTCATTTGAAAGACCACTCTGGCAACTCAAACACAGCCTGATACACAGCGAATTCATGCGTACGGCAGAGCTGGCACTGGAAAAACATGCTGGGAAATTGTTCTCAGCCAAATTGGGATTTGTCTGTTGAGGTACCCAGAGTAGTGCTGCACAAAGTCTTGCCAGTTTTTCTTTCCCCCAGGATAGCAGCAGCTCTGTGTGGGGCACAGGCTCCAGCCCCATTTACAGAGGATGGGCAAAGGCTGCAGCACACAGGTTGGCACGGCTGAAGGAGGTAAGTTGTTGCTGAGGCCATGACACTGCCCAGTCAGTGGGATGGGAGTGAAAATTGAAGACCAGGATATGTCTCTCGGCCACTATGGGGAATAAAACTTGCCTTGGCATCAGCCACATCCTTTCCCCAACTTCAGCTCATTTCTCAAGGTGACAGTAGAAGAGTGGCATAATACCCATCCTTTTCCCCAGCTGATAGATTCAATCAAAAACAAAATTCAGCAAATTAGTAGGGTGGGTTCTAGGAGAGGTCTAGTGCTTGTGACTCCTGTTCTCAAATCCTGTTCTCTTGACCTGTAACAACAGTTAGAGCTTCTGTACTGCAAGTTCTTGTCATTACTATTGGCAGGATGGTTGTCATCATGTCACACTGTACCACAGCTCTTGCTTCTGTTGAGATGTACAGAGAGGGAGCAGCACAGAAGCACTAGACATTGTGCATTAGTCACTGTCACTGTTCTGTCTGACAGTGAAACCTAATAAATGAGAGCACAGACTTTTTATAGGTCATGGAATACCACAAGGTGGATTCTGAGAGAAACAGAGTAGAGCACTGTGGTAGCATCAACCACTTCCTTCACTGCCATCTCACAGCACTCCCTCTGTTTTCTCACTAGCCCTCACTATTTTCACAGTAAAAGAGGAAAGTGCTAGTTGCACCTGCAATGGTTTATGCTTTATTGGTGGTGATAAGGTTTTGACAATGTTGTAAGCCTCTGTTTCTGGAACCATATTTTAATGTGGAGTGTGTTGTTTCTATCCTTGAACACTGTGGTAGCTCTGAGCTTCAATGTCTTTTGACTGAGAGTATTTCTGTACCCTATAGCATGGGAAACTCAAGGTGACCAGTTCTATTTTCATGTCTGTTCTCCCTCTAGGCTAGAGGTTTCCTGTCTTCATTTTGGACAGTTAACATAGCGAAGAGATAGTGTTCTTCTTGAGCTAATTAGATGATGTCTTTCAGACTAGTCAGTTATGTTTAGGCACTTAATGAATTATGTTTTGCTAGTTGACAGAGGGATTGATCCACAGACAAAGAATCCAAATGGAAGCAACCATGGCTGTATGACACAAGAAGTATTCACAGACTAATGGAGATGTCAGATGGGGTAACAGCTAGGCTACATTCAGTGCTAGCCTGCAATTGTGTTTAGAAAGGAACAGTTCCATTTTTACAAGGTTTTGAGGATATTTTTGGAGCATTTTGTTTCATAAGAGTCTGATTTCAAATTTCAGCAGGCTTATATCATGCAGAACAAACCTCTCAGATTTTCCTTGTGTACTGGTGGGGCTTTTTGTTGCAGTTTTCTGAGCTGTGGGGTATTGCATGTGTAGGAAGCTAATGATGTGGTCTCTAGGTGTTGCTTTCCTGTACAGAGTACTGATAATGAGCTGCGAGTAATAGGGTATGAGTCCCAGAAGATGAATTCTGATTACCTTTGTGGTATCGTCCCCTGTATGCCCCTTCTTCCTTGATGTTTCTGTAAAGAACATTTGGATTTTGATGAGGGTATTGCCTATTTGACTCTTAATTAGATTTGCAGTATGTTATGTTAATAAACCGTGACTCTCTGTTTAGTTGGTTTGTTTTGTTTCTGTTTTCTTTAAGTGTATGTTCATGGAATCACGAGGTGGCAGGAGCAGTTGAAACATCTTGCTTCTCTGTATATAAAGCTTATATTTATTGGTCCAGAGAGGGTGAATTTTGTCCCGTACTCAATAATAATCAGTAAACAGTAGTTAAATTGTACAGAGACTAGCACACTGCAGCATACTGTGAAAGTGCAGAGAGATATCCTCCAAGGAAATAGCAGGATAGGTCTTAAATAATACCTTATAGTCATGGGCATGCCATTATGGGCACTAAAATTAAATATACAGCTTCCCTAAACAGCAGGTTGTCTTCCCCACTGCCCCTTTTTAATAAAAACTCTGGGCCTTTCTCCTGTTGACAGGTCAAGTGTAGCCTTTTTATAGTCTCCATGGTTTTTCCCATTTGGAGTTCTTGAAATTTGTTTTCCTTGTACTCGGTTGTTTTCCACTAAATATTTTTCCTGTTTCTGAGTACTTTTTAATTGAAATTTCAAAAACCAAGTTAAACCCCAATCTTTTGCCAATTCTCATCTAACATAAAGGCATTTAAATGGCTGCTGGTCTATAGCTCTGACTCATGGTGCCTGTCTCCTCCCTTGTGTTGGGTTTGTTTAGCAGACTGTGATGCCAATTCCATAATCACTCTGTGCCATATTCCGCTGTAATTCCACTGCCATTTCCCTCCCGTTGGACAGTGATTGGTTATGGCAGGGCTGTAATGCCTTGTCAGCACAGGTTACTCACTGCTTGTTGGTGGTGGCTGAACATTGCCCGAGACACAGTGTCGTTGCAGAGTTGTTTGACAATGTTGATGCTGTAGTGGCTGAGCAGTAACAACTGCGTGGGGTGAGGAAGGGCAGGCGGAGCAGCCGCGCCGAGGGCAACGATGGAGAGGGAATGCTAAACAGAGCAGCAGGAAATGTCATTGGGGAAAAGTTTGTCTGCTATTTTTATTCTCTTCTGATGTTCTGCTTTTCTTTCCCCCATGGATTACCTCCTAAGCAAAGGTACCTTATCACCCTCTACAACTCCCTGACAGGAGGTTGGAGTCAGGTGGGGGTTGGTCTCTTCTCCCAGGCAACCAGCAGCAGGACAAGAGGGTACAGACTCAAGCTCTGCCAGGGGAGGGTTAGGTTGGATATTAGGAAGAGATTTTTTACAGAGAGAGTGATCAGGCATTGGAATGTGCTGCCCAGGGAGGTGGTGGATTCACCATCCCTGGAGGTTTTCACAATGAGACTGGATGTGGCACTTAGTGCCATGGTCTAGTAACCATGGTAGGGTTGGACTTGATGATCTTGGAGGTCTTTTCCAGCCTGGTTGATTCTATGATTCTATGATTGTCCTGAGGACACAAGTCCACAGGAAAGTTGGCAATAGATGCACAGACTCTTTGCTCTGCTTTGTGTCCTGGAGGGCACAGGCTCTGCCCAGCACTTGGCCTCTTGGCTGAAACTGCTGCATTTGGTGGCAATTTTTGTGATGCATAAGCTCTCCTCCATTATCAGTGGGCTGAGACCACCTAACTTAGGTCACACAGGTCACCCTAGAGTTCTCATATATTTTTGTCTCTCAAGCACTGTCAGCCTGGGTTGAGTTTTAATAGTTAATAAAGAGTCAAAAGCTGAAATTTCCATTGTGGATTGTTTAAGCTATCCAACTCTTTCATCATAAGTTCATTCACTTTGGCTTCTAGTCAACCAGAGTGTTTTCTAAGACAGAAATACTGAAATTCTGAACCTTATACTGTTTTTTTTCTTCTGAAGGGTTGTGTTTCTTACTAGATACTAATGAAAAGTTTCAAAAGGGGATAAAACATTTTCCAAAACCTGCACACATCTTTTGAGGAGATGGAAAAGGGAAAAAATATTTTGGGAATGTTCCATTGCCATTAGAAAAAACAATTATACATTTTTACTCTCCTGCCTGTGTAAATTATAGCAAAATAAATAAGGGAAACGCAACTTGGGTGGAATTGCTTTCAACAAACTTGAGTTAAATAATATGGTAAGACTAAATGGCTGCAAGGTCTGGGCCTTCATGCAGCACTTTCTGGCATTTTATTAATAAATGCTGTTTTGCTGTTGGGAGGATTTTTGCATTTGTTTGTCTTTCATAAATTCAGAAGCAAGCACGAGTATTAAGAGACATTTCTGTCCATGGTCATTTAGTTTAGGGCACTGTGTCATAAACATAACAAGATTAAGTAAAGCCCAGTTCACTGTCTACACAACCCAGACCAGTCTGCTGGTTCTGAGGTAGCCAGCACCCTTTCCCTGTCCTTTGATGCAAAGTTTGGGATCTACTGTAGAAAGTCATGCACTTGTTTCCCTGTGTGTGCTGTCCCTGACAGTTTTAGGGGTCCCTGCATGAGGTGTGAGCAGGGCCAGGTGTTGCTGCCAGCAGGAGGACAGCCATCACTTTAACACATGGTGAAGAAAACTGGGCTCTTGGGGCATTGATGGTGATGGAGGAGGTAAATAAGTTCCTAATTGGCTTTTGCAGATTAAATTTATTGCCAGTGCTTTAAAGTCTCAGGAGATGAGCATTCGGGTCTCATCCCCAAGGCAGGCACATCTTGTCCTTTGAGATGAGAACAGGGTGGAACTGGAGGGTAAACCTGCTGAGTCTAAGGAGGGCTGTGGGGATGAGGATGGGGGTATACAGTGGGTATTTGGGGTAGGGACTTGGTGGGGAGTTTGAGACCATCAGCCCCACTGGGAGATGCTGGGAGGGCTGGGAGAGCCCTCCCAGGTGAGGCACGTGAGGACATGGCAGTGTGGCTGCCTGAAGAGAAGGGGAGAGAGCCCCAAGGCTCTGGGGGGGCCTGTGGGGAGGGCAGCAGCTCTAGTGGTGTGTTTAGTGTGTGGACTGTGGCAGGAGATGAGGTGTTACCGCGGTTGGGTGAGGAGCTGTTGGGGACTAGAGCCTGTGCAGGACAGAGGAGACCCACTGGTGGTCCATAGGGTCAAGGCATGCTCTGTCTGACAAAAACACCTCCTGCCTGCTCCTCCTTCCCTCAGAGAGCATGAGAAGTGATCATACTTCCCTTCCATGCTTCCAACACACATGGCTTTGCTTCACTCCACTACTGGGAACATTGCTTTGCACATGAAAGGGACTTCTTGCACACATAGGGTGAAACACAGACTTGAGCATTTTGAGGCAAAGGAGTGGTTAAGACTGGATTTCTAATGGAACAAGACAGTTGTCAGGCATCAGCTTGATCATTTTCTCAGGCAATTTGTTTTATTAGTCTTGGACATGCCACGCTCTGAGCGTTGAAGTGTAAATCCATCCCCTGTGGCTGTGTTGTGGGACCTTCTGCTTCCCAGGGGCCTGGCAGGGTTGGGGGGAACAGGTTTCCACCCCCCATCACCCCCACCAAAACCCACAGCAAAGTTTTTCCTCAACTTTGGATCCCGTTGCAGTTTGATGGCATCAGAAAAGAGATGTGCAGTTGAGCTGACAATCAACGATTGGCATCATGCATAACTCATTATTGTGTCAAGGATTTGGCATGTCCATGGAGAGGAAACCATGTGCGTTGTGTTGACACTGAGCTTAATTCATATCCTACCCGCGGTGATGCCAAAGCCTTATCTCATCGGTGCTCATGCCAGACCGCCTGCTCGTGTGCCAGATCCTTGTCAGAATAATGAGTTATGCCTAATACCAATCATTCCGTGGCAGATGCCTCCTCCTGTAGCCATTTTGTACAGCAGGAGCTTGAGCAAAATGGCTGTGTTTGTGTACAGCCTGAGAGGTGTGGTCAGGGCTCTCTGGGAGGGTGATGACACCGAAAAGGTTTCAAACAGCATCCAAATGACATGCCAGATTTTAGGACAACTTTCTTGAGCAATGCCTTACTGTTGTTTCCTCTTCTATACCCTCCCCCAAAGATGTATCTCCCCACTATGTTCATTACCTTTCTGTTTCAAAGATCTTCAAAACGACATTTGTGGCCGTGGCATCCTGCACAGCTTTGCCTTTCCTGCATCTTCCCCTTTATTAGTGCAACTCATTTTTGCAGAGGGCTCTGATTCTTCCCCCTGCTAGCAAAGGATTCATCTGCACGGGTCTGGTGTTAACCCAGCACACCTTGGGGTTTTGCCAGTTACATTTGCCAGGAGATTGTCAAGGGAGATGTGCTGTCGCCCTGCTGAAAATAACCCATTATCTCTCCAACACTGTAGAAGGCAGGAAGGAATCACAAGGAAAAGAGAACCCACATGTGGTTTTGACTTTTCCCTATGGGAGAAGTCCAAGGTGCCACCAAAGCAGGAGAGAACATTTGAGCTGATATTGAACTTAGAATCAAGTTCTTTGTTGTGAGAACTGAATACTATGGGAAAGGGAAAGGAAGACTTCCACAGGGTACAGCGATAATGCGTATCCGTAAGGGATGAGAGTGTAGAGTAACTCCTGTTTACCTCTTTGACTTGAGTGGGTAATTTGCTAGAATAAAAAGAGCAAGAAAAGTCACAGTGTTCAGTCGTTCAAATTTGTTTCCAAATCCAGAGGCTCCCAAACCAGCTTGGTGTTCTGGGCTCCAGAGATATGACAATTTACACCCAGATGCTTTCAAATATACCTTAAAGAAAAAAAGATCACCTCACACTCCCCATAGCCTGGTCATCATTTGTTCTCCAACCACGTTCAAGTGACAGTGCTTGAAAATAGGTTATTCATAATCATGTTGTTGTTTAAGCTGCATTACTATTTCGAATCCAGCCTATTGATTTTTCAGGATTCTTCTGCATGAGGCTTTTTCATTAGTGTGTTATATGGAACACAAACCCCATAGTGGAATCAGAAAATACTGTACTTACAAAAGCTCCTTAATTTTCTGGTTTTAATAGAAAAATAAATGCACCTGGGCTTACAGTTAGGATGCCAAGATTTTCCATAATTTAATTTGAAACAGTTCAAGAGCTTTACCTTGGATATCAGCAGAAATGAGGGCCAAATTCAGGTGCAGTTTAATTGGGTACAAATCACTTGGCTTCCTAGAATTACTTTAGCTTACATAAAATCCACCTTAATTGGACATTTTAAACATCCACACATTTGAATTTCTTTAATCAATCAGTTGATTACAACACAATTCTAGACAGACACTTGCTGGGATAGACTCCTTGGTTCCCTAAATCTGGGAAAGAACTACTGCAGTGTGAGGGGGCAGCAAGAAAGTAGTGCTAAAAGAGGCAAAGCACAGATTTGCATTGAAAATATGTTCAGAGTCATGGATGAAAACAAGACTTTGGTGTGGATTGGAGTTTCTCTGCTGAAAAATTTCCCTTGTGATGAGCTGATGGATCACCATCAGGGCCATGATGGGCTCTGGGTATCCAACTCCTTCCCTGCAGTGACAGTCACACTTCTTGAGAAGTTCTTGCCATGGGAAGGCCCCTTGGATGTGGTACATCTCCAAAGTTACTTTTGCTTCCTAGGGGCTGTGGTATCCAGTTAGCCCTCGATTCCATGAATATTTATACAACATAAATGGGGAAATCAGTGGGTTCCCTTGGCAGAAATGTGATATTGGTATTTTTTAAAATAAACTTAAATAAGGTCAGAATTTTTTATCCTCTAGAGAAAATTTCACGTCTGATTAAATAGTTTACATAAACTTAATCTTTTTCTGCTAGATGCATTATAGTCTCAGATATTATTCATGTAGCTATTCCTCTGTGAACCATAAAATGTTCATTTCTTCAAAATGAATATGAAGCTCAAAGCATTAGTGGTCTTAAGAGCATAAAAAGTTTATTGCTTTGTGCTTAACATTTTTCAAGTAACTTTCGAAAGCTGAACAAATTTTGCATTTAGATTAATGGAAGATGTTTTCCATTTGAAGGAACTAGCAAGGGAGCAGCAATAACAAAAAATCCCCCAAGGTTAAAAATGTAGTGCTTTTGATTTTTACCAGAACTGTGTTAGCAGAACAATCATTTCTCAGCATGGAAAGGTAACATAATTGGTCTATACAGTGGCAATATAGAAAACGAGTATGCTTCAGAGAAAGCTAATATGGCTCTACTTAATAATTTCCTTCAAGAGTCTGAATTTGAATGTATATTTCACCCAGCTTGAGGCAAACAATTTGTACCCAGAAGTTCTAGTGGAAGTTACCAGGGGGTCATGCAATTTATTTTAGTTCTTGAAGTTTTCAGAACTGCAGACCTAAATGCACATTCACTTGCATTGTTTCACCAGTTATTTGATCCAATTGGGCATCATTCCCCTTCTCCTCTATTATGTTAGCTCTAGTGAAAAAAAAAACAAAAAACAACCCAGCTCTCTCATGAAATATTGTGAAAGAAAAGTTTTCTTGGAAGAGAAACTACTTCTCAAATTTACACAACAGCCTCTTCAGGAATCGCTCCAGCCCTTTCATTCCCTGGCACCTGGAGCCTGCTGTGTTGCTTTCTTAAAGACTGATGTTATGATGTGAATCCACTTTCCTTTCCAGGTGTGTGTTTGGAGTCTGTGATTGTGGAAAATAGCTTCCTTCAGAATAGATGAAATCATGTATTTACCCTTAAGCACAGGACAGTGCTTCCTTCCAGCACTGACTCCAGCCTGGTTTCCACATCCACAAACCCCAAGTTCCACGTGCAGGGCAGTGTCTGCTGGACCTCTGTAGGCAGATACACAGCTACATATCTTTCTGTGGTAAATCCTATTGTCTATACAGCTCAGGAAATTGGTGGGACAGAAGCTGAGGGCTCCTTTTCCTATAGGAGTGGTGTTGGATAGCAGGAAGGAGTTGTACTTTTCAGTCTGATTTAGAAGAAAGACTCTTGAGCCTCCTTGTCCTCTGGGCTGCAGAAGGCTCTGATAGACCTACAGGGCAGGGCATTGGGGAGGCCTTTTAGTTTCCCAGGTTGAGGGTACTGGGGTATGGTTTGCCCCTCATCACCATGCAGAGTAGGGAGGCAAGAAGGGGCTAGGGAGGTACACTGAGTTTATCAGAACAGTTTATCTAAAAGGTTCTGGAAAGATGTGTTAGGAGAAACAGATACTAAAGACAAGAATTGCTCTACTTGGAGCAGGCTGGGCCTGTCTCTGTGCTGGGTTGTGTGAGCAACTGGGATGAGAGGGAAGGTGCATGTTTCTTGTGGGGGAAAGGATGACACAATTCTAGAAGGTTCTTTCTTAAAACATGACTGTTTCTTGGGTTGCAGTGCAGCAGTGTACCTTTATATTTATGCAGACAGTTGGATTTTGCAGCCATGGCCCTTGCTCTCAGAGCTGTTTTGTTCCATTTGTTTCCTCAGATTAGTTTGTTTCTGTGACTTCCTTACATATGAACTTACCTTTTCAGTTGGGTATTTTTATTTTAGTGACTTTGATTTGCAGAAAAGACTTTCTGGCCTTGTTTAGCATGTGCAAGTTCTTACAGCAAAAGATCTTTTGAGACCATTTTGATAAACCACTTATACTCTCCTTTAGCCAAAGTAACAAATGCTCTGATGTTAATTTAATGGAATTCTTAATCTGTTGCAGTTCTAGAACTCCATCCTGTGCTTTTGAAGCCAACAGAAGTTTGACCATTGACTTTCAATAAAGTCACTCTACTTTTCTTACTTAGATGCCAAACGTACCTGAACAAATCTTACAGACTCAAGGCAGAATATAAAATAAATCTGCCCCTCTAGTAGTTATCACCCAAAATTACTGTCTCTTACTTGTGAAGCCAGAGACAGCCTTGCTGGACACCTGCCTTTGGGAAATGCTGTGTTTTCCTTCCCTGGCTCTGCAAGGTGATGTGATCTATCCTTCCTGTGGCTCTGTGGCCATTTGTTAGCACACTGGGTTTGGAGCCACGATTCGGTCAGTTTGCTGTGGTGAGGTAAGGGGATCCTTTTCCCTTTAAGAGGCCATGATGGGGAAAACATGGCCTGAATTTCTTCAGCAGTGTGACAATGAGAGAGATAAGTAGATGTGACAGTTATGAATGACGTACTGTCATGCACTTCTGCATTCTGACTCAGATAAATTGACACTGCTGTCAAACACAAGCTATGGAGAGGAGAGACCTCTGATGAACCTTCTAATATGGTAAATGGGAGTCTTAATTCTTCATTAACTGGAAAAAGGAGATTTGGCCATGTAATTTTCTCCTTGCTGCCTGTTTTAAAGATTCCAATAACCCAGCATTTACAGTTGACTAGGCAGGGATTGCATTTTCCTGTGCTAGCGACATGTAGGCTGTGAAATCTAAGGAAGCGCCGCTTAAACACAGACTTATTGCCTTGGTTATCTTTAATGACTTTGAAATGTATTGGCCTCATTATGGAACAGTGCAGTTATCAATTCCTCTAATTAGGTGATGTGGTCCCATAAGAAATTTAACATTAAAGTGCAAAAATGAGTTAGTGGCATCAATTGCTGGCAACCTGGATGTTGGCACTGAATTTAAAGCAACGGTGCTCTTTTCCTGTGCAGTTATTCTGCATCTTATTCATTCAAATATCGACAGTAATTTTGTTCAATTCATTTATTTTGCCCTATGTGAAGAGCTAGTTATTTATCTGAGCATTTCTTTGCTCTCTGAAGCTCCATCCTCCAGCACACTGTTGGTGTAAGCACCAGCAAAGAGAGGAGTAGCTGATGCAGAGTGAGCTCTCCTCAGTCACAGGTCAGGCTGGGCAGTAAAACATCCAGTCCACGTTTGCATTTCAATCTGAACACTCCATAACAATTTATAAGCACTGGAGTGACTTGCCCACAGTCATGCCACACAGCAGCAAAGCTGGAAACAAAGCATCATACCCACAGTTCAGTCACCTTCCCAGATTTGTTCCCTCCCACGAGGCACAGTATTTTCTCTCTTCTTATCCTTCTCTTTAAATCCCACAGCACAATCCCATGGGTTATCTGTGTGTGAAGATATTCTCCAGTTACTAGGGGTTTGTAAAGCTTGGTGGTGCTAGTGTCTGGCAGGGCAGTGTGGTGTTACATGGGGAGGATATCTGTGTGGATACCTCAGGGACCATACTACTACAAACGAGAATTTTTATGTACTTTTGAATAAATGGTTCCAAAGACATCTAATATCCTAAACCTACAAACCACAAATGGTCACAAACCCAGTCTTGGAGTGGAATTTCTGTCTGGATAGGCAAGCTGTAGGCCAGGGATGGAAAATACACTCTGTGCTTTCCACACAGCCATGGATCTTATGCTGTCCTGACCTCATTTAACTGCACTGAACCTGTAAGGTCTCACCACTCTTTTCCTCCTTTCTCAAAGGGCAGTATTAGTGGGTTGCTTTGGTTGCTTTTGGAGGATGGGGCATTTGTTAAAGACTCAAGGCTGAGAAGATGGGGAATGGATGGATTCCATTTGTCTGCTTGGAGCTCTCAGTTCCAGTGCAGCTCCTCTCCATTGGCTGTGCATTGCTTTCTTCCCTTGTGAATCCCACTGAGATATGGGACAGAGTGTACACAGTCCTGTCCCCCTTCCATCATGTGTACCTGCTCTGGAGCTGTGAGCAGGGCCAACACAGCTTCAGAGGGGTGGTGACTGCTAACATGGACCTATCTCTGAGCACACCAGTCTGAGCCATCCCAGGTGTTCCTATCCCTGGGGAGTTCATGCAGAAAATCCTGCTCTGCTCAGCCAGGTCATTCTATCTGACTGCTACAGATTGCAGAAACCCCTCATAGACAGAGTGATTTGTTCTAAGTGGAGGTGATGCTCTTCCCTGCAATGTGTCTGAACACCTCCTGGCAGTGTGTTAAACACTGCCACTGACATCACTAGGTATCATGTCTAGGTAGTTCTCTCATCCTCTGCTCAAAAAGGAAAGGGCAGTCCACTTTGTGCTGGAAATGAATAAACATGCCCACATGCAGTCCCAGCCAGGGTTTGTTGCTGCCAAGGAGTGTTTACAGAAGTTATGTGAAAGAATCACAGAATAGTTAGGATTGGAAGGGACTTCTGGAGATCACAGAATCACAGAATCAATCGTGTTGGAAAAGACCTCAAAGATCTTTAAGTCCAA